>NC_088874.1:21222838-21522838 GCF_032884065.1 Artemia franciscana
CGCCATATTAGTTACGTGCCATTGTAGTTGTGTCCCTGTGTCCCACTACAGGTTTACCGACTCTTGAACATGCAACATCAGATCTATACCTCATTATTCTAATGATTGCACTTGAGTTTTGTTGATGGTGATTGCTAATCAAACATTCCCTGTGTCTCCATCGTCATTTATATATCCCCCTGTGCCCCCACCGGCGTCCCCGTTGTAGTTGTGTCCCTGTGTCCCAGTCGTCATTTATAGTCGACAAACATGACATCAGTCAACACACAAACATGACGTCAGTCGACACACAAACATGACATCAGTCGACACACACGTCCCAGTCGTCATTTGTATCCCGGTGTCCCAGTCTGTAATTTCTCTTTGAGTGTCCCGGTCGTCTTTTTTTTCTTTTTTCTTTTTAGTTTTTTTTGTAGTTTTTCCCTTTTTTAGTTTTTTTATTTTTAGTTTTTTAGTTTCTTTTTCTTTAGTTTTTAGTTTTTTTTAGTTTTTACCTTTTTTTAGTTTTTTTTTTAGTTTTGGTTTGTTTTGCAGTTTTTACCTTTTTTTTAGTTATTTTTATTAGTTTTTAGTTTTTTTTTCTTTTTTAGGTTTTAGTTTTTTACCTTTTTTTTACTTTTTTTTAGCTTTTTTATTTTTTTTTTGTTTTTTTTGTAGTTTTTGTAAGGTTTGAACCTGGAACCTCTCGAACCTAGAACCTGGAACATACCGCGTTACCAACTCAGCTACATCAGCTTGTATACTTTCGTTTTTGAATTGGTATATAATGAAATAATTCAGACGTCATATGCGGACAGACAGACTGACAGACAGACAGACATAACCCACAAACAACTTATTTTTATAATATAGATAGATATGTATATATATACATATAAATATATATATGTATATATATATATATATATATATATATATATATATATATATATATATATATATATATATATATGTATATATATATATATATATATATATATATATATATATATATATATATATATATATATATATATATATATATATATATATGTATATACGACCCCGCGCGCGTAAGTCGTTACGCGCCATTGTAGTTGTGTCCCTCTGTCCCACCTGTGAATATAGAAAGATATATATATATATATATATATATATATATATATATATATATATATATATATATATATATATATATTATATATATATATATATATATATATATATATATATATATTTGTTTTTAACTACGTAAAACTGGCGAATATACAACATTCTTTGATGTCCCATTGTCTGTGCATATAAATAGATTCTCAGGTTTACCGACTCTTGAACATGCAACATAAAATTGTCCATGGAAAACACAATCCGTATTCAGATCTATACCTTATTATTCTAATGATTGCCCTAGAGCTTTGTTGATGGTGATTGCTAATCGAACATTCCCTGTGTCCCCGTCGTCATTTATATATCCCCCTGTGCCCCCGGCATCCCCCTAGTAGTTGTGTCCCGGTCGTCATTTATATTCCCAGTATCCCGGTCGTCATTTGTGTCCCAGTGTCCCAGTCTGTAACTTCTCTTTGAGCGTCCCAGTCGTCATTTATATTCCCTGTGTCCCGGTCGTCATTTGTGTCCCGGTGTCCCGGTCTGTAATTTATCTTTGAGTGTCCCGGTCATCATTTATATCTCCCGGTCGTTATTTGTGTCCCAGTGTCCCAGTCTGTAATTTCTCTTTGAGTGTCCCGGCCGTCATTTATATTCCCTGTGTCCCAGTTTTTAGTTTTCTTTTTCTCCTTTATTTTTCAGTATTTTTCCTTTTTTTTAGTTTTTTTTCTTTTTCAGTTTTTAGTTTTTTTAGTTTTTTTTATGGCACTTGGTATTAACCAAGTGACATATAGCAGTCGCCAATTCTGTTGGTCTGTCGGTCTGTCGGTCCCGGTTTTGCTACTTTAGGCACTTCCAGGTAAGCTAGGACGATGAAATTTGACAAGCGTATCAAGGACCGGACCAGATCAAATTAGAAATAGTCGTTTTCCCGATTTCACCATCTGGGGGGGGAGTGGGGGCCCGGTTAATTCGCGAAAAATAGAAAAAATGAAGTATTTTTAACTTATCAGCGGGTGATTGGATCTTAATGAAATTTGATGTTTGGAATGATACTGTGTCTCAGAGCTCTTATTTTAAATCCCGCCGGATCTGATGACATTGGGGGGAGTTGGAGGGGGAAAACCTAAAGTCCCGGTGTTGCTACTTTAGGCCCTTCCAGGTAAGCTAGGACGATGAAATTGGCAAGCGTATCAGGGACCGGACCAGCTTAAATTAGAAATAGTTGTTTTCCAATTTGACCATCTGGGGGGGGAGTAGGGGTCGGTTAATTCGGAAAAATAGAAAAAATGAAGTATTTTTAACTTATGAGCGGGTGATTGGATCTAAATGAAATTTGATGTTTGGAATGATATTGTGTCTCAGAGCTCTTATTTTAAATCCCGACTGGGTCTGATGACATTGGGGGGAGTTGGAGGGGGGAAACCAAAAAACTTGGAAAACACTTAGAGTAGAGGGATCGGGATGAAACTTGATGGAAAAAATAAGCGCAAGTCCCAGATAAATGATTGACATAATCGGAACTGATTTGCTCTCTTTGGAGTAGTTGGGGGGGGGGGAGTAAGTCTTAAAAATTAGAAAAATGAGGTATTTTCAACTTACGAACGGGTGATCGGATCTCAATGATATTTGATGTTTAGAAGGATATCGTGTCTTAGAGCTCTTATTTTAAATCCCGACCGGATCTGGTGATGGGGGCGGGGAGTTGGGAGGGGGAAACCTAAAACTTGGAAAACACTTAGAGTAGAGGGATCGGGATGAAACATGGTGGGAAAAATAAACACAAGTCCTAGATAGATGATTGACATAAACGGAACGGATCCGCTCTCTTTTGGGTAGTTGGGGGGGGGGGGTATTTCTGAAAAAAAATAGGTATTTTTAACTTACGAACGGGTGATCGGATCTCAATGAAATTTGATATTTAGAAGGATATCGTGGCTCAGAGCTCTTATTTTAAACCCGACCGGACCTGGTGACATTTGGGGGGAGGGGGGAGGGAGAAACCCTAAAAATTGGAAAACACTTAGAGTGGAGGGATCGGGATGAAACTTGGTGGAAAAAAAACGAGTCCTAGATACATGATTGACATAACCAGAACGGATCCACTCTCTTTGGGGTAGTTTGGGGGGGGGGGGTTAATTCTGAAAAATTAGAAAAAATGAGGTATTTTTAACTTACGAACGGGTGATTGGATCTCCATGAAATTTGATTTTTAGAAGGATATCGTGTCTCAAAGCCCTTATTTTAAATCCTGACCGGATCTGGTGACATTGGGGGAAGTTTGGGGTGGGGTGACCTAAAATGATGGAAACGCTTAGATTGGAGGGATTGGGATGAAACTTGGTTGGAAAAATAAGCAGAAGTCTTGCATACGTAATTTACATAATTGGAACAGATCCGCTCAATTGCGGGGGGGGGGGAATTCTGAAAATAAGAAAAATGACGTATTTTTAACTTACGAAGGAGTGATCGGTCTTCATGAAACTTCATATTTAGAAGGACCTCGTAACTCCGATATCTTATTTTAAATCTCAACCGGATCATGTGTAATTTGGGGGGGCAGTTGGGGGGGGACCGGAAATCTTAGAAAATACTTAAAGCGGTGAGATCAGGATGAAACTGGATGGGAAGAATAGAAACCTGTCTAAGATACGTGACTGACATAACTGGACCGGATCTGCTCTCTTTGGTGGAATTGGGGGAGGGGGCGGTAAATTTGAAAATTGAGGTATTTGTAACTTACGAAAGGGTGATCAGATCTTAATGAAATTTGATATTTAGAAGGATCTTGTGCTTTAAAGTTCTAATTTCAAATTCCGACCAGATCCTGTGACATTCGGGGGAGTTGGAGGGGGTACCGGAATTCTTGAAAACATGAAAATTGGAGTATTTATATCTTACGAATAGAAGATCGGATCGTAATGAAATTTGATTTTTAGAAGGGATTCATGTCTCAGAGCTCTTATTTCAAATCCCGACCAGATCTTTTGACATTGTGGGGATTTGGAGGGGGAAAATCTTGGAAAAACACTTGGAGTGTAGGAATCGGGATGAAGCTTGGTAGATAGAATAAACAAATGTCCTTGATACGTGATTGACAGAATCGTACTGGATTCGCTCTCTTTGGGGGAGTTGGGGGAGGGGTTCAGTGATTTGGCGAGTTCGGTGCTTCTGGACGTGCTAGGGCGATGAAAATTGGTAGGCGTGTCAGGGAGCAGCACAATTGACTTGATAAAGTCGTTTTCCCAGATTCAACCATCTGGGGGGCAAAAGGGAGAGGAAAAATTAGAAAAATTAGGTATTTATAACTTACGAGTGGGTGATCGGATCTTAATGAATTTTGATATTTACAAGGACTTCGTGACTCAGAGCTCTTATTTTAAATCTTGACCGGCATTAAGCCTCTCATTTTCCTTTTTAAATCAATCTATTGATTCATAGAATTTTGTTAGAGCTCATACCATATGATCTCTTGGCTCTTAGCTCTTCTCGCCTCGTCACAAGGGCCATATGAGCTCTTAGCTGTTTTTTGTATTGCAGGTTGCATAAATTATTTGTTTTTATTTCTTTAACCTTACTTAGTTTGTAAAGAGCAGGATGGTTTCTGAATCCATTTTCCAGTGCAATTTCACCCATCTCTTGTTTTAGTATATCAATTCTGCACAAGTGGATTAGCTGGATAGCCTTAAACCAACTCTAAGAGTCTAATAAACACGTGTTATTGTTTTTATTTGACTAGAACTATTTTGGGGGTGAAGTGACCAATACAATTTAATATGTTTGTTAAAATACATAGTATCCAAAATTTTATAATACAAAGTATATTTTGTGAAACTGACTACTAATTTTTTTTTTTTTTTTTTTTTTTTTTTTTTTTTTTTTTTTTTTTTTTTTTTTTTTTTTTTTTTGTAAGTTGGCTTGCCTTAAAGGGTACTTTTAGAGGTACCTCTACTCAAAGTCATGAAAAGTTTGTATAATTAAAATTAGTAAAAACTGCTGATTGTTATTTCTTTCTGAAGTAACCTTGTCCCAGTAAAGCGTTACGTTTCTCTTGTGTATTCTTTAATTTTTTCTAGCCGTTTTTATTGAGTACTTTTATATAGCCACCCGTAAAAATTTAAAGGCAGTTCATCAGTCACAAAATGAAAGCTGTAATGTCTTATTTAGGAATGAATGAAGTTGAAGGGCAAGCAACTCCCTCGTGCTCCCTATTTTCTCCTCTACGTTTCTGGACCTTCCTCTGGCATTGGATCTGAATTTTAAGATAGCATCTCCCCTAAAAATGGTCATAAAGATTAAAAATTTGCCTTCGGGGGAGGGCATAGCCTGACCAGTTCTAGGGGTGTGTATAAAATGGCCGCAAGTACAAATTGGACCCTCCATTAAAAGCTCCTCTCATTCATTGCCAACTTTTTAGCAGAAATGTAGGCATGTTGCGTCTTGTTTAATTCAGAATCATGCAAGGATTCTCAAAATGTTATTTTTGGAGAGTGAAAGACAGTCCGTGGAAACTTGGTACAAAAAGCAGAGGAAGTCCTTACTCTGTACAAAAACGAGTTCTAACCCGACGCAAAAACGAGATAATTTCAGACCGCGAGAATTTCGCAGCGTGGCTGCAGACAAACTAGACCCAAAAGTCTAGACATAGAACTATAGACTCAGTATGAAACAAGCCAAACCCAAGCTACGAAATTTTTTCTTTTTATATAGTGCACAAATGAACGAAGTTCAAGCTGCGATTTGCTGGGTGTAAAAAAAATATTATTCCTGACTCGGCAAAAGCGGGCTGACTCTTGATTTCTTTGAAAATAAACCAAATTCTAAATTGGGGTGGAAATGAGCCAAGTCCCTCTTTGACGCAAAAAAGAAGCTTAGTTCTGATTCGGTTCACATAAATACTGGCTATACATCGGTTCTCAATATGTATATCTGGAAGTAAAAAAATGGGTTTGTGGCAGCTTTAACCTTCCCTACTCCCCCCCCCCCACCAACTTTTTTGTAGAAACTTATGCTTATTGCTCCTTTTTTCGCGTGGAATCGTGCAAGGGTTAATATGTATTTTATGAAGCACAAAGTAGTCCAACGCTCTCACCTTCCATCCTCCTCTAATCTTATAAATCTGTACTCTTATAAAGATTGATATCGCTATTTGCCCTTGCAATTCTCTCTATCTTTATCTCATTCTTTCTCTGATTTCTTTTAATTACTCTTTTTTCAGGCAACGTAGAGCATTCCTTATTATCTTGTCATGTTACAAATTTGTACATCATATTTTGTATGCACCTATTGTTCATGATAAATATCTTTATCTCTAACAATCTCTTGAAGAATGAGAGACATTTCTTATAGCAACGGTTTTTATGGATAAATGATGTATATCGTATAACTATGCAAATAAATTTTTGCCCCCGAATTTGAAGAAGTACCTCCCTTCTCATTAAGTTGATTATTTTGATCTTAGCGAGTCCATTATTACCCCAAGAAGTGTGCTTAGCCAACTCAAGATTTACTCAGTTTGCAGGGGCAAATCTCCAGCATTTTTATTGGGGGAGGAGGCAAGAGAGGCCCATATCCAGATAGTCAAGGGGCATGGGATATATAATAATTTTTCTCCACATTATTGGGGTAGAAACTGCCCCCTCCCCCAAGGACGCCCTTGTCCGTTTGTAAGAAATAGCAAAGAAAACAAATTGCATTAACACGGCAGGAAATAGTGGAAAATAATGTAAACATCGCTAGATTTGGTGAGAAATGGGTCCCATTCGTTTTGCCTGGTAAAAAAAAAGGTATTAAAAAACTATTTTGTGCCTTAATAAAGCTGTATTTTTTGACAAAAAAAATTTTTCAGATTCTTCAGATAATTAAATTGTTTATTTTCTTTTTACTTGTAAGGTATATTTTCGGAATAATAATTCTTCACTGAAGTATGCAGGCTTGTTTTAACTGTAATTCTAGAAAACTCAAACTATGGTATTTTGTAAAATAAAAGCTTTATTTGATATTCAAGCAACTGGTTTTTTGCATCTTGATTTTTCTTTTTACTGTACTTGTATTTTTCCATTTACTATTGCTATTCTTTCAAAATAGCTGTATGTGTTTCTGACAGGTTCTTTGGCTAGTATGACAATCAAGCGAAATTTTTTTTAGAAAATTCATAAATGTATTATAAGACCCTATCAGACAGTGAATTGAATTGATTAAAATTATTTGGGGCCAATTTAAACTTTAGATTGCTGTTGTTGCTGTTATGTGCAAGCCTCATAGATGTCCTCACATTAATTTTACTGGCAATATTTGTGTTTATTGCCCAGGTGGACCTGACTCTGATTTTGAATATTCAACTCAATCCTACACTGGTTATGAGCCAACATCAATGAGGGCGATTAGAGCTTGTTACAATCCCAATTTACAAACTAGAAGTCGTGTTGAACAGGTAAGATAAATTGTGTTTTACTGTAGGTTTCAAAGGAGTTGAATGGCAGGTGCTACCGTATTACCGAATGATAGGTGTACGCACACAGATGTTAGCTGCGGAAGGTCGACGAAATATCCCTCCTTAAATTTACCCCTAAATTGCTAATATAAAAATTCGTAAGCCCAATTTAGCTAGGCTAGGATACCATCTATCCTTATTTCTACTGACCTGGGTGTTAAAGTCTCCTCGTAAAAACACTGTATTTCTACCTGGGACTCGGTCTATTTGCTCTTGTATCTGTGAGTAAAATTCATCTGAGTCACTAGTATCTCAGTTAGTCGGTTCTACAGGGGCATATACTACTGTAACTGCTACCCTAAACTTTTTAGTAATAAAATGAACAATTAGTATTCTATTATTAATACCTTCCTAGCCTAAACAAGACTTAGCAGCTTACTTATTCATCCTGAGCCCTACTCCCTGTCTATGTGCCCCATCCGTCCTGCCTCAGTAAACAAATTCTATATCACCTAATTTCATGCTTCTTACCCCTGGGATATGAGTTTCTGAAACTCCTAATAAGTCCAGTTCGAAGCGTCTGAATTCACCAGTCAAAATGTCGTTACGATGGTCACTTTTTAACGTCCTAACATTCCAAGCTCCAATTTTCATATTCTTCAAAAATCATTGAAATTATTATGGCTTCAGGAAAAGCAGTGATCCCGGATACCAGTGCAGGGCGGGGATCAACATAGCTTCTCAAGTCTACACCGACGCGCTTCAGCCGGTTTAAAACCGGTCAGCAAGAAGTCCCTGGGACCTTCAGTATGAATGAGCCAGTCTTGGTCACAACATGGTTTTCAGCACTTGGCAATACTGTTCTATCAACTAGAGTCGAAATCCTGCACACAGTCTGAAGCCTACCTCTGACTCAATATATATTCATGCCTACAAATATTATGCTACTACGGGGAAGCAATCTATAGTAGATAAATTAGCTAGGAATAGATTTATCAGTCCGAAAACGTCTGTCAAAACAGACCAAGCCCAGAAGAATTATCTGTTAATCAGAATCCCGTGCGAATGCTGTGTCGTTTACTAGGCTGTAATTTTTTCGAGGGACGCCACTCCTCAAACAGAAATAGAGTTGACCGCAAGGTCCCCAGTTTTTCAGGTACCCCGAAAGGGTCGAGGCAGCCCTTTGCAGAGGTCATTATCAATAGATCTAGATCTTAAGCCCTGCCGCAGTTGTCCTCCTATCGAGGATCCTCCCACGATGGTGCTCTGCATCACCATGCAATTTAACCCATTACTGCGAGAAGTTTTGTAACTCATGGGACGGTTGGACACGCCTCTGGGTCCTGTTGAGTTTACATTTAAGTGGCTTTTTTCCTCCTCCAAGTGTATCTATGGCCCCGGGCGAGGGTGCCCATGTTTCTATTATGAACCCCCAGGGACAAGGTCCCCCCTTGGTCCATGCCTCCTATAAAGTTACCCTACATATCTTTATGGCGTTCCTCAATCGCCACTTGGGGACACGCTGAGTGGCTTTGGGGAGACCCCTTTTTTCTCGAAACTAAATGCTAACTACCCCAAAGTCATCTAATATTGCTAAGAATAACAGATGCAATTTGACCATATGCATCTTTGTTTCTCAAACTAAAAGCTAAGTACCTCAAAATCATCCAACATTGCTAAGAATAACAGATGCAATTTGACCATATGCATACTTGTTTCTCAAAACTAAAAGCTAAATACCTCAAAATCATCTAACATCTAACAACAAAATCATCTTCACCCCAATTTTCCTCCCAATTTTCAAACTCGGTTACAAAATAAACTTGACCCTTAGTGTTCTAGCTTGTCCACCAGTGAATTGTTGGTTCAAAAAAGTTTATTTTGGGAATCAGAACGCTGAGTTGTTTTAGAATTGATCTTTTACATCGGAATCGTCACTTAAAATTGTAGGCTATTCGAATTGTTTCCTCAAAATTAAGTTAAGCATCTACATAGACTTACCATCTTACAAAAATAAACAATGCTCTACTTTTCCAGTAATCTACATATGCCAATTTGCTACCCGTGATAAATTAACTGTTAAAAAGGATGTTTTCATGTTTGCCTTATTAGTTATTTTTTCTTGTTTCCTTCTACTATTTTTAAAACAGTTCGTAACAATTTTGCAAAAACAAATAATATTTATATAGATAGCCAATACCAAAAAAAAGGAAAAAGAAATGTATTAAATATACTCAGAGGAACGATCTTCCAACATTTTAACATCTTGTCTCCCTCTGAATACAGTTGTTTTTCAACAAATGTTTTACTAATCAGGAAAACGGCACTGCAAAGAGGTATTTTGAAGTGACTTATACATAAGTTTTTGTCAGAACCCATGCAGACGAGGCCTGTGTAATGGTAGGCGCAAGTCATGGATAGTATTGAATTAGATGGCTGGCAGCCCTCAACTCTTGTGGCTATTCCTGTAAGATTCAAGAGCTATATACGGGAAAAGGGGCCCCTAAAAAAAGTAATTTTTTTATATCATTTTGTAGTACAACATTTTCGCTAAAATTTGATTTATCCGGATATGAATCCGGTTAAACAAATGCAACTCGGCTAAAAGACAGTTGCTATAATCTCCTACAAATAAATATCAAAATAAATCAAATTAAAAGTTCGGTAAATAGTTTTATGCAGTAGAAGGGTTAAATTGTAAATATTCGTATCCCTCATCCTGCGGAAATTGTGTTTATATGTCGAAATATATTTTTATGTCGAAATATAATAACGAAAATATAAAATATATACATATAAAATAAACATATAAAATATATTTTATATTTTTATAAAATAACATATAAAATACATATTTATTATATATTATATATTATTATATTATTATTATTATTATATATATATATATTTATTATTATTATATATATATTATTATTATTATTATTATATATATATATTATATATTATATATTATTATATTATATATATTATAAAATAACATATAAAATATATATAACGAAACATATAAAATATATTTATATGTCGAAATATAGTTATATGTCGAAATATATTTTTTTAATATATTTATTTTTATTTTTTATATATTTCTGTCGAAATATATTTTTAAGTATGACGATTGAGCTAGAAGCGTGAACTATATTCTAAGCTGTTAGAATTTTCTTTCGATTTCTTTTCAAGCTCGACCATTCTGAATTTTTTTTATACCTTTAAATATTGTGTTAGTAAAGCTTAATTTGGTCTGAGCTTATTATTTCTCTTCTTTACATAATTCCTTACTTTCTTATTTATTAGAACTGTTTCTATTGAAATACTCATTATTGCATGACATTTGTATCTGTTTCAGTTAAAGCAATTGGGTCATTCTGTTGACAAAGTAGAATTCATTGTTATGGGTGGGACCTTCATGGCACTACCTGAAGACTACAGAGACTATTTTATACGGAACCTACTACATGATGCGCTCTCAGGACACACGAGCAATAATGTGGATGAAGCTGTTAGGTATGACTGTCTTTTTTTATCTCTATTAAAAAATGACAGATTACCAGATATAAATTAAAGATGGGTTGTTTGAGGATTAATCCGATTATTAGGACCTTGCATTACAGTGAAGAAGTTATTACTGTAAGTTGATGAATAGGTTTGTATGGATCTCACTAGGTCGAAGGTGCTCAATTTGTTTATTATTCTTTGTTGTTTTGTTTTCTTGTTAATAATAAGGAATTTTAACGATTGTTTTGGAAACTATTTAAGATATCTATAGAATACCATAGCCTTCAAGCGTACAGGAATCTTTTTTGGGGGAGAGGCAATTATAAAAAGACAAAATTTGTTGACAGTTTGAGTAAAAAGTCCCAAAAAATTGGAGAAAATTCAGGATCTTTTTTGGGTACACATAAATTAAGGATAGAGAAGCTACTGTTGCAATTAAATATATCAGGAAGTATCATTTGATTCCGTTTTCTAGGTACTCAGAGAGAAGTCAGACAAAGTGTATTGGTATTACAATCGAAACAAGACCAGACTATTGTTTGAAGAGACATTTGTCAGATATGCTTCGATACGGATGCACTCGCCTTGAAATTGGAGTTCAGTCTGTGTATGAAGATGTCGCCAGAGATACGAATCGGGGTCATACTGTTAAAGGTAGGATTGATTTATTTATTGTTATACAAATGGATTTAGAATAAGACCTGATTGTATTCGCCAAGCCTAATCTAACTAGTCAAGGTTACGTGCCTAAATTTTGCTATAATAAGCACTGAGAGTAAAACAGAGGTCGAGATTTTACCTGTGTGTGTTGAAAAAAATTATACGAACGACTCACAGTAACCATGCTTACCTTTTTTCAGTTTGAAAATAAAAGCTATTAAATTGGAACAAAAAGTAGAAATAGTAAAACATTAAAAATAATTTAATAAAAAAAAACCTCGCCTAATTTTTTATTAATGGGGGACTGTGCGGAAAACTACCCGACTATCTCTTCTGGGTTAAATATTTTTTACTTGTGTGGAGACAACAGACATGTAATGGTATTGATTTTGGTTTCTATCTAATGCCCTAACCCGGCAGTATAATTTTCGTTTCCTACTTTTTTTTCTGAGCTTTCTCAATTAAGCATTTTTGTGCCAGATCTATTTCGATTTGTATAAAAAACGTATACAAGTTTAATAATTTTAACACTGTTTTGCAAAGGGTTTTGGAAAGAACAATTTGACTCTTAAGGGTTTTTTTCTTTTTCTCAACGTTCCCATTGATTTTTTTTTCCACTGCAATTTACTACCGTCAGTTTTAAATTGGAAACTTCTGAGAGTTGAATATTTAGTTTCAATGTGCGTTGCGTGAATACTGGTATCACCCTTATAATTACGGTCAGCGTTTCAACTAGACTAAATTTACACTGCAAGCGGATGTTTCAAAATGTAAATAGCAGTGCTCTGACAAATTAAGCTACGGTCAAATATTTTGAAAGACGCGAAAAAAAAAAATGCAATTAAGGAAGAACTCGGCCTAGTTAGTTTGCAAAAGTACTTCTTGAAACATGGTAAAGAAACGCACTAAAAGAGAACTTGGGTTGGTTACTGTGCAGAAACATAAGGAAAAACTAGAGCAAATATGCAAAAACCTTGGAAAACCATGACTCCCAAAACATTTACTGAATTTGAATGAAACATCTCTCCAAGAAGACACTGTAGCAGAACTCCCAAGACTGAAAGTTATAACTGCTGGCCGAGACTTAGAACCCTTATTCTAAGATGTAAAATTCAGAATCGATTTTTTCAGAAATTCTTGATGGATGGTCAATTTTTCTTTTTTCTAAAGAGCTTCATGGATCAAGTAGTCCAATATATGTAGATATCACTTAATTTTTTTTGTAGTATAAACCTTTCAAAGACCTTTAATTTATAGCTTTTAGGCTTGTGTGCTTTTAGGGGCTTAGGTCCGAATTTTCGTACTTTTCTTACGAAGTTGTTCAGATGAATTAAATAGAATTAAACAGACAAACAAAGTAACAGGGGCAAAATAGGGGAGGGCATATACATAACTTGTATCTAAGTTTATCAAACGGTTTTCTTTCTTTTTTATATAATTTGCCTGACCCTGAGACATTCAAATTAAAAAAACACTGAAGTTGCCTTATATATGAAGAACCTTGTGACTTACGGCCCTTCAATCTTTATCCTACTTAGTCCCTAGTAGAATAAATGTTTGAAAATCTGGGATATATATATATATATATATATATATATATATATATATATATATATATATATATATATATATATATATATATGAATATATATATATATATATATATATATATATATATATATATATATATATATATATATATATATATATATATATATATATATATATATATATATATATATGAAGTAAAAACTATATGTCACAAGGAGAAGGGTAGAGGATTGTAGGCCCCTAAAAAATAGTATAGTTTCTAGGCATGTAACTATCATTCAATTGTTTTTAGCGTGAGTCTTTGAACAAATATTAGACTCTGTTTTATGACTTTCTACTTAGTGATAATTTGCCAACAGATACCTGAGTATTGTTTGACAAATGAAATACTTGTTCTTGGCTTAAGCTATGTATTTTTTTTTTTTTTTTTGCTTAAAATGTTTTAATGAATAATTTTACATGATATTTTACCAGAGATGCATCGATCTGTATAATCTTGACGGGGAAGTAAAAAAGGGATAAGGGAGAGGGGTGGATGAGGTGTTTGAAGCTTCAAATACTAGGATTTTTGTCCCAAATTTTAATATTTTTCATGGGAAGTAGTTCAGATCAATACCGTCACAGGTATGTAAGATCTTTCACATTCGAAATTAGATCTTAACCCCTTCCTCAAATGCACCCAAAGCAAACTTTCCTTCTGCTTTCATTTGACTCACTTTGACCTTTATTTGTTCCCCTCATCCGGCCCTGGAAGTTTGAACTTAATGCTTTAAGCCGTTGCTATGATTTGGCCGATATGCCTTAATGATAACCTTTGTGCCCATAGTGTGTTTTAATTTAGGTCGACTTCCCCTCAACGCTTCGTAAAATTTGCATCATATTGCCCTTAACCTTATCCGCAATAAAAGTAGCAGCTGGAGTAGCTGTAGTGGTAGTGGTATTAGTTATAACGTACACATGCCGCCCTTTGGTCAATTGATCTTCCCCCAAAGCATGCCTAGAAAGTAAAAAATTAATACCTTATGCCATTCCTGAAAAAGATTCTTTTCACAACCTTCGTATACATAGTGTTGTCGGATTCAGTTAAACTTTACCCTCATTATTCTCTTATATATTCACCTTCATACCTTTAGAAGTGCTAGTATCGTGGGGGTAGTTACCCCCCCAATAATTTGGAATTTTTTTTAATTTATTAAATAGCTTTAAAACCGTTGCTTATTTTAAGTGTCAAATTTGCTTTTTACTTTGTGAAGATGATGTTTTTTAAGTTAATCCATGCTTTTTTTTAACATAAGGAAAACAAGAAAAATAGGGGCCCAATGCACTTTATAATGTGTTTTACATTAATATTTTTCCAAATATACTGCCCTTGAAACCTTGTCATCAAGTAAAAATTTGAGCCTAGATGTTTTGCCACAGTTACTCTGGTCAATTTCCCCCCCTGACATTTAAGGTGCATTAACTTCCTAAAATTTATCAGTTCAAGATTGGATTCTCTTCACAAGTTGAAATGAACACATCCCCTAAATTGGCAAAGAGGATAGAAACAGAGTCATTGAAGAATAAGAAGGTAGACATATAGTGAATACAATTTCCTGAATGAAAAGGAAATCATTGAAAAAGAAAATAAGACTTAGTGCATTTTATAATGATATTTTTCCTCAAATCAGTTGGTTTGGTCATGAAATTTGATAGAGGAGGATCCTCTCAAGAATACTTTAATTGTCTAAATTTTATTTCCAGTATTTAATTAAAACTCTGATTCTAAGGATTCTAAGAGGATAGAAACAGAGTCATTGAAGAATAAGAAGGTAGACATATAGTGAACACAATTTCCTGAATGAAAAGGAAATCATTGAAAAAAAAATAAGACTTAGTGCTTTTTATAATGATATTTTTACTCAAATCAGTTGGTTTGGTCATGAAATTTGATAGAGGAGGATCCTCTCTAAGAATACTTTAATTGTCTAAATTTTTATTTCCAGTATTTAATTGAAACTCTGATTCTCTTATTTGTCATTGAAATGCGTAATAAGCGTTGATAATAATAGTAGTTAATATAAGCTCCAAATTCTGTTATTTGAAATTCCATGTTATTGTTATTATTTAAATTTTGTTACTGTTGTTTGTAAGTAACGAGAACATCCTATCTCTTACGTTTCGGATTCACATACTAATTCATAAATGTAAAACTGCCTCTATGTATAATACCATGCTGACTTCGTGCTATTTTCGCTTTTCTAAATATTTCCTTTAACCAGCTCAAAAAAATGAATTGACATAAATGTACTAAGAATTACTGCAGAAATTAGTTGCATTTCGCACAACGCCGGCGCTATTTGTGGGGCATTTATCTCTGCATCAGCATGCTGCACAAACTGTCTACTGAGGATAGAATAAAGCAAATATAGACAAAATTGTATATTTTTCTCATAGTTTAGAAATTTTGTGTGCAAGTATAAGCGGTACCAACCCATTCTCTTTTTCTATTTTTATCAGTTATGTCATGCTGTATTAGGAGACCGAGCTTTGCTTGAGAAGGGAATTACAGACATAAAAACGATAGTTAGTGTACCCACCCCCTGGAAATGTTTACCCCTCATACTTTGATTTACAAAAGAAAAATTTTTGTGTAATTTTTAAATTAGTTTTTTTTTTTTCAACAAAGATAAAAAAGGGAAGGTAATTTTCGAACTCTAGGAGTCAATTTTCCCTTCCAATTGAAATCCTTGGCAATTTCTGATTAATTTGGGGTTTCTGCCACAATGATGACAAGAATTATTCAGATTTTCTGGATGTTCTTTGTCAAACAATGTCCAATGGATAAGTTAATAATTCTAACTTTATTTTTTAAATACTTTCAAATTTGAAATACAGTCGGTTTTTGTTTTGGCTTTATTTGCCCCACTGATATCAATACTATTTATTAATGTAAATTGGCCAACCCACAAACAAATCAGTTTGATAAGTAATCATAAATAATATTTCAATAAATTAAATCTATTAAAAGTTTAGTACAACAAATTTAATCTTACTGAGTCAGATGAATAGTGCAATAGCCCGGGCTACTAGTATAGAGCTTGGCTCAATTATGAGATTGAGCATCCTGTGCTAGACTTAGGGGTTGGGGGAAGTGACAGGGGATATGTACTGCAGAATAAGTGGTGAATCTGGCTGGAAAAAACCCGAGTGCATACGACATTCACCTTCGCCCCCCTGGAAGCTTGTTTATGCTATACTACTGTTGTCTGCAGCTACTCATTGCTGACAATTTTAGAGAAGCCAAGCACCAACGTTTGTATTAATGATTGTTTGATGTGTGCCTTTTGTTTATAATATATTGTGTAATGTTTTTTGAATTCACCAAGTATTGTGTTTGTTCAGTAGTTACTTTTCTTCACTACTGCTTGAATAACGCGCCCTCTCCCCCCTCCTCCCAATTAAAAATTACGGTAGCTACACCCCTGGTTGTAGTAGTAACTGTACTATCTGCACCACTAGTAACTGTAGTAGTATGTAAATATTCACTTTGGGTCAGTTGAACATCTCCCTCGTTGTGTCCTAGAAGTTCCAGCTTGATACGGTAAGCTGTTCCTAAGATATTGCTGATATGTCCTTTTGACAACTTGTATTTGACTTAGTTCAATTTTCCTCTCAACCCTTACTCTAATTTTCACCTCAATATCCTCAGCTTTAGTAGTAGTTTCTTCAGAAGCAGTAGTTGTAGTAGCATTAGTATTAGGGGTAGTAGTACTAGTACCAGACATAGGAGCAAATACTGCCTTTTTAGTCAATTGATCATCCCCCGGAAGTTTCAGCTTGATACCCTTAAGGGTTCCTGAGTTACGCCCTTTTGACAACCTATACGCATATAAAGTGTTTTGATTTAGTTCAACATTCCCGTTAATATTCTCTGACAGCTTTATCTGAATGTCCTTTTTTTTAACACTAAAGGTCAAACATGGTGTTTATCTCTACCACAAATACTATATGCAAGCAATGGGCGAATGGATTAACTTTAAAGCTCTCGTCCTGAGGGCTGTAAGGGGTGGCGGTAAATATCCCCAGAGACATATGTGTATCTTTTAACTATGTTGGACGAAACGGCTATCTCAAAGTTTTGATTGGATGTGTTTCGGGAATTAGTGAGCGTGGAGGGCGCTGTTTGCCCTCCAATCACTTTTGACCCTTTAAAAGGGCATAAAGACTTTCAAATTCCAATCGAATGAGCTCCTTCTGAAATTTCTACGACAACTTATTCCATACGAAGTGCCTTGGTGACAGAAAAAAAGAATAATACGTTGTGCCCACCTCGCTCTTTCCTTTGGCAGGTGCTATTGTACTACCTATGATTTCTGATAGTTTTTCAAATAACACCGGAAAATCCAAATAACCCTCATTGGAAAATCCCCCCCCCCAAAACAAAATACTGCCGCTGATTTTTGTTTGTTCCTTGTTTGAGTTATTTATTAATATTGATTCATACTCATATTAAGCTTGAATTATTATTTCTCTATATTTATGTTTGTCTTCGGTTTAATTTGGCTCTTTCCTTTCCATTAAAAACTTTTTTTTAGGAAAGTTTTTTAAATTAATTTTCCACAATAAAGCACATGGTTTCTCTATCAAAGTTTTAGGAGTATCCCCATAATTTTTATTTAATTAAATGTTATTTTTTTAAGTTCTGCCCTTCATCAACTTGACTAAAGCCTATCAGAACAGAATATAAGTCTTTTCGGGAAACTGGTCAAAAAACAATGCTTCAATTAACTACTTCTCTAGGGAACTTAGTTATCAAGATTAATCAAGAATTTGATTTGTGCCTCTTGTCAAATTTGAAAAGTTGACATGTTCAAATGACTAGTTTTGTCTCTACGAATACATCACCTTGTTGTTTTTGTTGTTTAGGGTTTGACGCGTTCAACCAATAGGTCATATGCGTTCATATCACTCGATTATTCTGTGCCCTCTGTAATCACTAGCGTGCTTGGGTGTCACTTCAGTCAATATTCAGTGGACCAGAACGTGTATCACTTAACTTGCTATTGGAGAGGGGGTTATTCATCTGCAGCAACTGCCTGCGTTGAGAAACAGGAATCAAAACACTGCAACTATGGGTTGTCATACAGCAAATAAAATACAGATACAACACAATTATAATAAATAATAAAATTTTACACATTGTAACTTATCTCATACAGCCAGATATAAAAATTTAACCAGATAATTTAAGGAAAATAAAAGCAGCTAAAATATTAAATAGGATAACTCTAAAACCAACTATTATATAGGTAGAAAAAAACTCTTATAGGGAATGAACCAAACCAGTAGTCTTAACAAATAGGTTTGTGCTTAGTCGTGTAGCCCAAGGAGGAGACGTGTGGTGTCCCAGAACAGAACGCATTGTGAATGCTTTAAATGCCTTCTCACTTCAATTCCTTAGTACTTCCCTCTCTTTTTCATATTTTCTACAGTTAAAGATGATGTGATGTATGTCTTCATGCGCTTCATATGTGTCGCCGGGGGATGGGGCCATTTTCCAATAGAATAGTGTTGATTTTATCTTTGCATGACCACATCTGAGACGAAATGGGCAAGTAGAAAGTATGCGAGATGTGAGGTACATTTCTTTTGATGGCCGTTTATAATCATAGATATCCAGGAACTGGGTATGGGAATAATGGAGTCTCACAGTAAATCAATGCGGTCGATATACTGATATTTCATCTCTGTTTGGCTTGATGGTGCTTGAAGTAAAAACTGAATTGCCATAAGCTCTGCAGAAAAAATTGTCAGGTTGGGGGATAAACGGTAGGAAAGAGACAGGCTCTGGGAGGGTATAACTACTGCAAAACTTTATTTTGTTTCTGTCTTTGAGTCATCTGTGTAAACTTGAATGTAGTCCTGATATTCGGCCACCTTTCCCAGGAATATGATTTTTATCAGTGCTTGGGGAAGGCCCTCCTTTTTTCTATTGTTGATCTTAGGAATAATCAATTCCCCAGTTCCTTTGGAGGCACTAGGAGAATCATCATCCAAATTAACAGTCAGCCTGCCATTTTCCATGAACTCTTCCATGCCAGGAAGACAAAGGAACCTCTGGAAAGAGGGCATCTCTGTTAGTTTAAAGTGGACATCAGGGTTGTGGTGGCTAATGATTTCTTTGTAGGTAATGTGGTTCTTGAGTCTTATTTTATTTGCAAAATATCTTGTAGGGAGATATTTTCTTCTGGAGTGAAGAGACTGGATCCCAACTTCAAAGTACGTAGCAATAGGAGTAGATTTTAGGCCCCCAAGTAAGTAATCTCTTCGTAAGATTGCATGGAGGGTAGTGTGAAGCTTCTTCAAGAGACCTTTCTTAGCGGATCCATATATAAATGATCCATAAGTCTATCTTGGATATCACCACTGACTTGACAATAGTTGAGGCAAAGACTGTGAGAGCACCTCTTCTTCCAAGACAGAAAGTATTAATGAAGTTTTGTCTTTGTTTGAGACTGCCAATCAGCTCATCTAGACGGGGTTTCCATGTCATTTTTTGATCAAATACAACTCCCAGAAAGCGTCTGTGTTCTTTAACTACAATCCCTTGTCCATTCAGTTTCACCTGCGGTTTGAAAGCAGCCAGGTTATGCCTTTTGCGGAAGAACACACTAACTTGTACTACCTAATGTCAACAGCCTACTGGTCTCGTTTGGACCTTCAACGCCCTTGGCCAAAATCCTAACACTAGAGTTATTTGGGTCTGGGGTGACAGGACTACTTACTGTCCTGTAAGTCATCACAAATAAAATAAAAATCCAATGGGTTAAAAATAATCACATAAAACAACAAAATCAAATCACAAAAAGAATTGAAATGTCAAATAGATAAAACAAATAATCTACAAGCAGAGTGGGGGGTTTAGTCAATAATAAATTAAGCAAGCAAAATAAAGCAAAGCAGGCACAGCACTAAGTTTCAAAGCAGGGTAAAAAAGGGGTTGATAAGCACTCTCTAGCAATTTGGTAGATGCAATATGCTGGAGTCTGGGAAAATTTGCATTAGGCACAATGCCAGTTGAAGCAAGCCGAAGGCCGAAAATGCACAACAAAACGAGTATACTGGCGTCAGGGACCCCAAGGGCAGAGCCCCTTTGTATTTAATCAACAAACCGTGGCACAGAGCTATCCCTACTTGGGAAATAGCCATCCATTTTGAATATATTTGGTTTGTTTCAATTTCAATTCGTCTTTTCTTCCCTAGACTTCTCACATTGTACTTTGAGAGAAGAAAAAAAAGGACCATTATTTCGATATAATCATCCCTTGAAAAAAAGAACAAATAAAAACGCATTCGTGATCTTTGTTCTGGCAGAAAATGCAAAATATATAGGAGGAGGAAACATCTGCTAAATATTGTGGTTTTTAGGGGACTTGGTATTTCCCACCTATTTGAAAAATCAGGCCAATTTTCTCACGCTGGTAACTTCTATTTGGAATCAGCATATTCATTTGATGTATCTAATGATATCAGAATTCCTTTTTCTAGAGTTTCGGTTACTATTGAGCCGAGTCGCTCCTTACTTACAACTTGATTATGTTTGATTATATTTAATGAACATAAGGGGGAGGTAGTGGAAAACTAAAAAATATAAACAAGTAAAGTAAATTGTCGTTGAAAATCGAGTAGGAAAATGTGTTTTCCTGTGAATTTTCCGAAGACAATTGTTCTCAGAATTTGTGTGTTTATTGTATATCCTTACGTAATGTATAGCAATAACATACCGCAGCCGGCGTATCCATCCCCTCCTTGATAATTCCCACTCATATTCCACCTTGATAATTCCACCTGTGCCTTAGAATGGAAATTGGAGTTTTTTTTAGGTATGGTGTAACTACAAATGCTTGTAAATTGGTTGGTAGCTTCTCGCTTTATCAGTTCTCTGCTTGAGATTTCAAATATTGGATTGTAAGTAAAATGTTGGACAAATTTTGATTATTTGGTCAAAATTTTAGATGAACAGTAGTTTTGTTGAATAAGTTCTTTATAATAATTTTACTAAAGAAATTCGGTGGGCAGAGACGGGTATTATTGTTCATCTGGATAGAAGTTCTGCATAAATTGGTCTTCTAAGGGGCTGAAGCCATCATGACCTCCACAATAGTATTCTCTGATGTTTAAATATTTTGTATGCGTTGGCTTAAATACATTTGAAATTTTTGTATAGTAAAAGAGGAAAATCAACTTTAAAAATCAGTGAAAATAAAGCTCTTGGTAGAACTTGTTACCACCCATTCCTAAGGCCCAGGATGCCCCGCCTGGCCTTATCCCCTCTGTGCCTGGAGAAACATTAATACAATATTTATACAAGTCCATTAATTTGTAGATGTAGATGTCCCGTACAGCCCTTTGGGCAAAGACTGTAAGTTAGGCAATTCGTTCATTGTTTACACATTGTAATGTTTTTGAGAAAGGTATGTATGTTTGACCATTTACTTTCCAAAAAGACGAAGAGTATTCAGGTGAGACTTTCAGAGAATGGAAAGTGTTCAGGAGTGTTGAACTAAATCAAAATACCGTATGTGTATACGAGTTGTCAATAGGCTGTAACTCAGGAATGTCTAAGTATATAAATTTGGAACTTTCAGGAAATGATGAAGGAAATGGTCAATTGATTGAAGAATTGTTAATCTTTGTGTTTTATGAGTAAATTTCTTGGTAGATCTCAAATAGGCCGAGCGCCAGAAGCTAGGAGTTATAATTAAATATAAGAACTTCTTCCTAACCAATTCGTCCTTCCACTATTCATAATTGACCTTAAGCTTGGTACTGAATATGCTCCATCCACTAATTACCAATGGTCCAGTGGCATATTAATTGTCTCCCACGAAACTAAAATCAAGCAATCTGAGCAACAAAATATTTTATCTTCTAATCATGGTTTCAGCTGTCGCTGCAATCTAGTAAAGGACGAACCACGGCCCATATTAACCAGAAATTAAAAAAGATGTGAACGTTTCAAACTGATTCAGGAGTGGTAACTACTGTCTAGACTAGTCTAAATAGTAAAATTTTATTTTGAAAACCAATTTTGGGAATTCCGAAAAATATCATAAAACGCCTAAAAGATGGCGCTGGAACGAAACAAAAAACACCATTGGAATCATCATGGTCGAAAACCTTTTGCTCAAACCTTACAGTCCCCTGGTTGTTATGGAAGTGTTGTGGTATAACGTCTGTGTCGGTCCATCATAAATATATGCTCTACTCTCCACAATAGAAGTTTTCAAAAGCGTATACGTGGCAGAGCAAAGTTACCGAGCAATATGACTAGCGTTCTAGCTATATTGTTTCTCATCAGAGCTACCTACAGTAGGGGGAGTAATTGAAATAGCACTTTATTAGACGTACTGTTACCATGTGGAATGACCTTCCAGAAGCTATGCAAAAAAAGAAACTGCTTATTTGCTTTAATATAAGGTTGAATAAATATTTACAGGTGAATAAAAAGTTACTTGTCTGGACGACTTGTGCTTTTGTTTAAATTTGACTTTTGGAAACCTGCATGGTATTTGACTCCTTTCGGAATTATTATGCACTCAAGATATGCAAAAAAGAAGACACCATCCACTTACCTCGCTAGCGCTTATGATTGCTTAGAGAATTGGGCCAAAAAATTTAGTTTATTTAGGTTTAAGCCTTTTAGCACGTCCATCTTAATATTCACCTCCCAACCCATAAAGGTTACGCAATGTATTCTTTATCGACTGGTGAAAAAAAATACAGGGAGCCTTTTGGAAGACATTTTCTATATTTGAAGTATGGTACCGAGTAATCTGATATCAATCTAATCGGACTTGCAATAGCAGTGGAATTGGTATGACATCATTTTTAGTTATGAAATCTTTATAGAACGTACAGAAACCATAGTAGAGCAGATAGTCTTGACGTCATTTTCTTTCTACAAACCATTGCATTGAGGAAATGATGACGTCACTCTTCTATATAAGAATATCGCTCGTGCTACGACAGTCAGTTGTAATTCTGAAAGCTCAAAGTGAGGTCAAGATGATATCTCTTGCAGAAAGAAATATTAACTATTACTTTTCGCCATTAGGGATTAAAAGTGAAAACGTTTTCTGCCACAAGTTCAACGACAAGAAATGCGACGTCCATCAGATGCAAAATATGGGTTCATTTGTTAAAGACCCAGAATTCCTGAGAAGAGGATATATTCTTGAGATGCAATCGAGGAAAAGAAAAGCAGAACCGTTTACTTTACCAGGTGCAGCAATAGTTTCAGATTCGGAGCCTCTCAAAAAGAAGCCATTTCCAGAAAGCTATAGTCAAAGGAGGATAAGTAAAATGTCCAACGTAATAAGATTTGGTAACGGTCTTACACATTCATTAGACCTTAGCAGTTATAAAATATCAGCAGAAGTAAAGGATAAACTGGTGTGTCTTTTGGGCCAAAAATTTGGTCTTCTCTTCGATAGGGACTATCAACTTAATAATCCGAATAAGTTGGCCTTTTTTGAATCATATTCGCCTCTTCTATATGAGAGTGATATTAACCCCTTTTCAGTGGTGGATTTGATCTCTATTTTAACTCCAAATAAATGGCTTACAACTAGAGCTGTATCGTTTGCCATAAACTTTGTAAGTCGATCATTTCAGAATGTCTATACTATAAGCTGCGATGCCAATCTCCCTCTTGTTTCTGCAACTCCACGACCAGACAAGCAGGAAGAATTATTAAAAGCATTTTACCAAGTGCCCAAACACTGTTCCGTGTTGCTCCTGCCTCTTTATGTGAAAGCGGGCCAATACATAAGTGATACTGGTAGAAACCACTTTATTTTGGCTGTGATAAATTTTAAAGAGTCTTGTTTTCACCTGATGGATGGCTTTAGTCCGTCGAACAGAAAGGAAGCAGCTATTATTCTGAAGAGGATTCAAGCTTTATGTCAAAATGACGAAAGATACTTAAAGCTATCCTGCAAAAGCTATCCTGTTCACAAGCAAAATGATATATACAATTGTGGCATGTATGCTATTATTCATACAAATGAATATTTAGAAAAACAAATCAGTTCTGAGCACGTGCAGCCTGATTTCCCAATTCAGGAAGTGCTCCAAAGACTTAGACCGGAGCTATGCCTGCAGATTCTGGAGGACATGTGCATGGTTCACGACAGACATTTATTTTGTTATATTTGCGGTGACAAGCCAGAAGATAAAAAGCAGCTTCGGTGTGACCTGTGTGCTGCTGTAGTATGCAAAAGTCATGATTTCCATTTGTGCATGATGTGCAACCCAGGCTCTGATGAAGTTCTAAATGAAACAAATTTAGAAGGCTCAGAAAAAGCCCAAGATTCCAAGCCTCGTAATGAGCTAAATTCAGGCGACATTGCCGTTTACCAAAAAGAAGCAGATGGTCTTTTGAACACAGCCAAGGTAGTCAAACCAGCAGGACACCCTTGGTTATTACAGTTATCAACGGAACCTGGATCAATCATGCAGAGAAACAGAGTACACATATCTGATGCTCTACCTGTAGCATCAAAGTGCAAGAGGTATAGGACCAAACATGACACATATCACCCAAATGCCGAGTGTGGGGATGATCAAGCCGCCTGTATTATGAAAGAGATCCCATTTACTACGCCACCTATCAATACAGTTCCAAGAAATAAAGCCCCTCCCCATGTTTCCAACAGCCCAATATCGCCTTCAAAAAGTGTCTTCGCAGAGGCTCCGTGCCACAGAACACGGTTTGGAAGATTAGTTAGGCCACCAAGGAAACTAGACCTTTAATATAGGAACTTGTGGCCAGAAGGTTGAAATTCAAAAGGTCTCACCCTATTTAGTGCCCTTTAAAATTCAACTTTGTGTCTTTTTAAAATTTATTCTAAATAAAATGATGTATATATTAATATTAGTGTTAATACTCTTTTGTAAAGGAAATTAAGCACACCAAAGCGTGTAGCGCATGTATTACTTGTGAGTTACTTTTTCTGATTGGCTTGAAACTTTCAAAGGCTGTTGCCTCAACTAAAGGGAAAAGATATTTTTGCTTACCAAGGGGATTACCAGTTAGAAAACATTCGTTTTTTTTTTCGTTTTTTTTTTGTTTCCTTAATAAAAAAAGACCTGGTATAGTTTTTTTTTCTCCTGTAGACTATTTCTAAAGATTTCTAAATAATTATTATGAAACAGGTTAAAAATTAACATAAAGTTCTTCTTTAAGCGTAAGTATTTGCCAAAAAAACTTGCTTTTCCTTCAAAAGCCTTTTTATCGCTCACATGTATACGCTCTTAGACTGTGGAAGAAAATTTTGTGTCTCTTCAGCCCTTTAGGTTAAATTTAAACTGTATAATAAAAATCGGTCCTTTAAACTGAGCCTTTGGCGAAACCATTCTGCTTAATAGCAACTAAATTGGTCTTGAATGCAATTGTATCCTTGCATGACTGTGCAAAATGAAAAAAGGATTGCCCAAAAGAAATATAAATATAATCATTGGTTATAGAAGTGTATGTGTAAATATTTGGGATGTTCGACTTTCACTACTGCTCACTGAATCTTAGTTGGATCTTAGCTAGTATATATATATATATATATATATTTATATATATATATATATATATATATATATATATATATATATATATATATATATATATATATATATATATATATTGTGATTCCTTGGCACGCTTTCTGTTCTTACTTTCTCTATCAGCCACAAGCCTGTTTTCTTGCTGTTCTTGTGATTCCTCGGCACGCTTACTTTTCTTACTATCTCTATCAGCCGCAAGTTTTTTGGCATAGACTCTTTGAGCAGCTTCCTCGGCTGTTGCCATTGTAGGTTCTTCGGTCATTTTTCAATTAAACATTTTTCCGTCCAAGATATTCTTACAATTAAAAATTCGTCTTTGAACGATTTTCTTAAATACCTTCAATGACGTCATCGTCATAACAAACATGACGACAACTAACTTCATGACGACATGACGTCACTCGACAGACATAGCCCACAAACAACTTATTTATATATATATATATATATATATATATATATATATATATATATATATATATATATATTAAATTTAGGAGGACCTCCAAGACTACCCGTCGACGAAATATCTCCAAACCTGTTAAAGTTATAAATACCTTTATTTATAAAAATTATCTATCACTACATTAAAAAAATCACTGTCTCAAATAGGATTCAACTAATTGTTCAACATGATCGAATTAGAACTGTAGAAAACAAATCCTGAAAAAGACAGAACAAAATAAAAGAAAGCATTTATTGTACCCTCCTTTTCACACATCAGTTTTTAAACAGAGTTTTAGCTTTGTTTGTTTAGTACACGCTTCTCTCAGTGTGTTAAAGATTAATAGAAGCAAGTCCTATTTTTTTTGCTAATAATTGTACGTAAGCTATTCAAAACCCATAGGCAGCCGACTTTTGCGTCACGTGTAAATTTGAGAACGAAAAGAAGAAAAATTAAATATTTAATTTTGCCAAAAATGGGTTAATGCTATGGAAAATCAATGAAATTTTGAGTTTTTTTTTTATGGAGATTATTTTAAAGAGAGAGTACCGACTACGCTGATGTAACAAAATGGCAGTTGTACAAGCCACAATAACTTTAAAATTCCTGTGATAATTGAAAACGTTCGCTGTACAAATTTCTGTAACTATGAATGGACGTGGAAAATAAGGATTATACACATACATTTTTTTTTTTATGCGTAAGCCGGAGCGGTCCTTAAGAAACCCTTGTACATTTTTGAGAAAGCTGGGGTTAAGGTGATTGGTCGTATTCCAGTAAAATCGTTCACGCCTCCCTTCTTTTGGATTGGAGTAATATAGCCCGGCCTTCAGCACGACGGGTAACATCCGAAATCACTAATATGATTAAAAATACTAACAAGGGGTGTTGATAGTTTATCAGGGAATGCTTTTATTAGATCAATTGGGATATCAATGGGGCACATACAAATTTTTTCAGTTTCTGTATTTTTTCTATTATTTGCTTCTTTGAAATTTCCAGGATTTTATTTTTTGGATTTTCAGGGATTAACTGCTTCTTCGAGAGGGGGGACGTTTGCACAACGCTAGCTAGATTGAATTAAGCTCGTTCGCTGGTCTGCAGGCGATTCATCCAGTAGCAAATCAAGGTTCTTGCACGAGTGACCCCCCATTTCTTTCACTTTCTTAAAGCATTGCTAAGGTTTGCTCTGAATTAAGTAATTCAATTTACTCTCACCATAACGAGAAGCAGCACGACGTATTTCTTTCTTTTATTTGTTTATGGAGGGTTGAGGCTTCCTCTTTCTTTCCGAGGTGCAAAAGTTTTAGTTTTAAATGGATTAGCCCTTTTATATTTTCATTCATGTATAATTTATCTGAGGAGCATACCATCTTGATAACCTCTGAGAAACAATTTTGGTGATTTGTCCTAAATATTGTTTGAAACAAGCTAATCTTTGAATTAAGATTTACACACGACAAAACATCATCCCAGCTCTCAGACATAATCCAAAATCAAAACGACCTTGACTTGTTATTGGCCGGTACGGAAATTAAGAAACGGAGTAACTTGTTTTAAAAACTAGCAGTGATTTCAAATGTAGCATGAAAAAATAGCTACCACCGAGGGGGGGGGAGGGTAGTTGGAATATTGTAAAAGGTTTTAAGATTGGTGCAAATAACATCCGAACTGGTTCCACTGAAGGGAAATCCACGGTAAAGTAGGGAAATCAAAAATTTGCTTAAGCTTCTGATCTTTGCACAGACGCATCTCCTGCTATAAGAATGCCGGCATTTGGATACTCTGTCATCACAAAGTCAAGACTTGCTTGTAGCCTGTCATGAAAGTTACGATGAGAACAAGCATTCTGTCCGGGTGAATAGTAAAATGAAGAAATTATTCAGCCAGTGTAAGGCCGCGGTAGGCATTTGGGCTTGGCAGAAATCCAAATGATTTCATCGCACTCAACTAGTCCTTGCAAATGGATAAGGGTAGGAGATAGGCAATCCTTTGCGAAAATCATTACTCCTTCTCCTGTTTTTCCCAGTGGGTGGTCAACCGGGTGTAGCTTGATAAACTCCTGAGAACCAGTCATTTTAAGGAGATTTGGATTTTGCGCGTGGACTTCAGTAACTATAATTGTATCAATATGGTTCAATTTTGCTTTTGCTTCTTACTCAACTAACTTTTCCAATAACTTACTAACTTACTCAAACTTACTTACTCAACTAACTTTTCCAATTTAAACTTTCGGCATTCGTAAGGAGAAAACGGGGAAATGATAACGTTCTTTTTTTTATCAAACTCTTTAACAACTGATTTATTCAAAAAACCTTTATTCTGAGACAGCTTTGGCAGGGTGTAAGTATTAAAAATAACGCTGGGAGTGGGGAGAACATCCCCTAAAAGTGAAATATTATCATTCAGTGTATTATAGGTAGGTTTTGTCATAAGGCTCAAACTCACCAACCTGGATGAAGAGACTACTGGACCGGTTTTGAAGTGGGAGGGGCCGAGGTTCACTTTTGAAAGTTGGGAGTAAATTCAGAGAGCCGCAGGTAAAATTTTCTCTTTTGTAAAACTATCTTCTACTAAAGAGGGGAAACTATACCTTTTGTCTGAATAATCACGAGTAGTCAGTGAAGCATTAACTGGTCGATGCTTGGACTTTAAGAGTGGAGCTTTAACTGGGTGATGGGATGGAGCGGATAATTTTTGGAGCAAACTATTTATTACAGGATAATTTTTGCATGTGGGAACAAACCAGAGTCACACTGGTAGGGTAGCCAGCGGGGATAAAGAGCAAGGGCTGGGTGAAAGGTTTCCTTGGTCATCCGGGAATAAGTCAACTTTGGGAGTATTTTTATATGGGGAGATGGGAAGGCAAGATCATGCTGGGAGAGGAAAGTACGGTGGAGGGTGTCTGAGATGGGAGGGTCGGGTTTGTTTCGGAAAATAACGGATGGAATCCAGAACGGGTCAGTAGCTTCTTGGACGCACGGAGAGGAATGGAGTCCAAAGGAAGTGGATTTTGGGAAGAATGTGAGTAAAGAGGGGTTTGGAGATGATCCGATTTGAGTAATTTGATTTTGGGGCTGGTTTGACTCGGCAAGCGTAATTACTTGGGGTGGAGGATTATTTCGAGGGATGAATTCCTGGAATATACTGCTCTGCATCGGGTATGCACGGGGATAAGGCTGAAAGTCAAATGGAACACGATGTAGGGGATGAGGGGATCTTGAATACTTTCAGCGCCACCCTAAAAACGGTTGGGTTTTAAAACTACCCTACACCCCTGATGATGCATGAGCAGAACTACACGACACATCAATCCAAGAAAAAACAGAACACAGGTCGACATGATCAAATACACACCTATCAGACACACAGATTCCCGAAATAAAATGACGGTAAATATGTAGAAACTTGCAGAAACCACTATTAAAATGAGTACAGATCACATTTTTCTTTCTGCTTATTTTTACATTTCTTTTTCTTTTATCCTTATCTTTCGTAATTTTTTCAAAAATAATAGCGATATCATCGTCGGGTAATAATTTCTCAATAGCCTTGCTATTCCTTTCATTCGGTTCTTATGTAACAAACCGGAAGTCACTGAACCATTTTTGAACTCAAGAGCGGCATCAAGTAGGTATTTGTAAGCTTTCTTGGCATATTTTGCAAATAATAATGGAGTTACTGAACATTGATAATTGATCCTTAGTTTAGTAATAGTCCAGTATAGTAATTCGCCTTTTTTTTTAAGTCCTCTTGTAATTTGGTAATTTTTGATTTTAGGGCCACTTGATTGTTTTGTAGAGTTGAAAGTTCATCTTCCACAAGAACCTGACGGGAATTATGAGAGTTGATATCTTCACATAGTTTTTTTTTTTTATTTCCATATCACGTTCATGGAGAATATCGTTAACCTTTTTTGGTCATTTGGGGTTGTTGATTTTGTGACACACTTGGGTGCACAGCGTGATTTAGAGCCAGAGGGTAGAGAAAGTGGTGTTAAATATGGTTCAGGGTCACCATTCAGAGAACGGGTGGACTGGCAGTTTAAACATGACCACTCACCACATTGTTTTCTCTCCTCAATAGAAATGCCTGCATGCTTTGGATGAAACCACTGTTGATTCCGACTGCACTGCACTGTTTCTCTACCGGCACGAAGTGTGCACTTTGGGTGTGTGAATTTCATGGGCCTTGACATGTTAGTGAAACAAAAATCCAGATTATAAAGCTCGGAACTGGTCAATGACTCGAATTTCAGGGGATCTCAAATTATTTTGTTTTTGTTGCTGCCAAATTAAGTTAAATTAACATTTCTTACCAGACATATTTGTCTCACAGAAATATATAGAAGGAATGGAAAACCTGGTTGTATCTCTTAGAAAATGTCATTTGAACGCTGGTGAAATGGCGCAGCTGGTAGAAAAATAGAATCGAAAATAGAATAACAAAATAAAAGAAAAACGAAATAGAATTGAAATTATCTACATGCCACTCAGGAGAAGTTCGACTCATTTATGTGACTGCAAAATCGCCAAATGATTTCTTTAATACCAGTCTATTACAAACCATCACCAATATACTTGCAAAAGAAATTTAGTAATTGATCCCTTTTTCAATAGAAGAGCAGCAAGATGATATTCTCCTTAAATCCGTTTTCATATGATCAGTGGAGAAAGAATTAAAAGACAGCCGAAAACCTCCAGAGATAGGCACATCGTTTTCCAATGTGTTTTTGTTAGTGGTTGCGCGCGCGTGTGTGTGTGTCAAAACAGAACGTATGCAGAAGTGTCCGGATTTTCGAAACACTGTGCTTTACCCTGTTGGAAGTTAACATTATCTAGATTAGACACCTCCCTTTCAATTCCATTCACAGCATTTCCTAAGCGTTCTGTGAAACTCTAGCCAACTGATATATTTTCACGTTACTATAAACTTTTCAAACGACTGTGACAATCCTGTTATAAACGATACAAGATTAGTAAGATTATTTAAATCATTATAAACATAAGAAAGTAAAAAAAAAAAAAACGCAAAAAACGCGTAGATCGAAACGTAAGGCATAGACGAAAGATTTTTAAAAGGGTTGTATGGGGTTAGAGTGATTGAATCAATTTTTATCAGAGGGATTCAACTTTGATCGGGTCTTACAAATGAGAATGGATTTCTCTAAATCAGTCCTGAGATGCACCGCTAATATTTCAAGAGACGGCCACAAGTACGTTCGGTATACGAATCCAAAAAAATAAGTTTTCTTTACACATAAGTCGTCCTAGCCAATACAAAGTTTTAGAAAAAACATCAAAAATAATAATTACCATGTATTTTCCAACAAAAATTGAAGATCAATCCAACTCAATAATATCCGGTGATGGTGGTCGCACCATGGGGGGCTGAGGGGGGAGGGGTGGCGCTGATATATTGTTCAGACTGGTACCCTGGGTGGCTGAGTTGGTATTTGTGGAACTAAGTGCAGGTTCATCACTATCAGAGTCAATTAGAATTACTTCCTCAACTTCTTTTGGCTTAACTTCAGTTTCTGCAGTTGTTGGTTGTGTTTGTTTTACTACTAAAACCTCATCAATATCATCTAAATCAAACACTTCTCCCTTATTGGCTGTCGATGGAACATTTGGCTTTGCTGAAAAAAGTAATTCTCTTTCAGCTACCTCAAGTTCAATAACCCTATAAATCCTGCACTTGGAAAGAAGCAATGAAAAAGGCACAACAGTTGGAAGATTTTTAAAATATTACGTTTAAATAGAAAATAGAAGCCTACTTCTCAAAATACGGAACTTGACACTGTCACTAGTTTCCAGACTTAATTATTGAGTGAATTCTCCTCTTATCACTAGAGCCTTTCGTAACATAAAATTCTTTGAATATTTGTGCCCAGACTCACATTTGCGTGCCATGATGGACAGTTGTAAATTCTTTTGTAAGTTTTCAGAATGTGTAACCAACAAACGCAAGCAATCAAACAATATGAAAATAATAAATGGTTCTTCAGTTGAATTATACCAACCAAGAACATCAAAATGAAAACATGTTCAGCTTCCCGCTCCATTTTAGGTCTATTCATATCTATTACATTCATAAATACATTCCAAGGCATACCTGTATTTATATTATTCAAACTAGGAATCTTTTGTGCTAAGTTTCAGAATTGCTGCCACATTGAACTGTCAAAAAATTAGCGGATACTCATTCGGTAATTTGACAATTGTTATCCTGTTTACACAACAAGGTAGTTTAAAGCCCAACAGGATGGTTCACCCACAAAGTAATCAATCGATCTTTCAGTAGACAATAATTTAAGACAATAGTGTCTCAAGCGAAAAATACATAACGAATTTGCGCTTTAAATTAGTCAAATTAAGCGATAAAAGTGATATTTTCGGAATCAGAAGCAAAAATAAGGATCCTATTGATATGTGAGTAGTCAAGACACTTAAGGGAAAAATGTAACAAAATAGGATAATTGGTCTTTCTGAGAACATTTTAATACTGAACTAATGATTTAAATAATTTTAATTATTATTAATGGATAGCATATATTTTTAGCTATTCAATGATGTATACATTTCTTTTCAATTTACATTTTAAAACAAGACGTCATGGATCTATAGATTACTTAGTTACTTATATGATTCTTATCATTCAATCAATTTTTTTTCAATTTATTACCAATTAATTGCAGCGTTTGCCTTCTGCTACAACTATCAGGAAATTTAAACTTTCTGGAGCTCCACGGCAATAATATATTTTATCTGTTATTTCTCGTCCTTCACATAATGTTCCCTGTGTTTAAACTTGGTGTCAGTTAATTGTAGAAACGGCATAACAGTATATGGAGGCTTTTTAGACTAAAAAAGAGTACCCAGATTTTGCTAATTTTCAAGGCGTATGCAGCTCAGTAAATTTCTGATGTACCAGTTTAAGGAATCAAGTTTCATTTTTACTCTCCTTGGTACTTTAAAAGCCCATTCACAAACAGATTTTTATCAAAACTATGATTCAGCTTGTTTCAATACAAGCTAAAGCTTGCAATCAGATTTAAGCATTAAACACAATAAGATTGAAGATGCAATTCAAACCGAATTTATTTTATAACACTTTGACAGACAAGCCTTTAACAAGTTCAGGCTAGCTAAATTTGAGTTTTGTGTAGATCTAGATGATAGGTAGATATCATTTACAAACAAATTCTGAGTCAATGGATCCAAAATTACGACATATCCAGTATTCAGATTTGGCATTTCTTGTTGAGCTTTAATTTAACCAGAAGAGTCTTACTTAGAAGCCCACTCCCCATTATGAATTATTATTTACTCATTTCTACCAGTCATACAATAAAAAAGTACACAGAGACGGAGCACGTAGAGAAAACGACAAAAAAAAGGAATAATAGAAAGAAAAAAGAGACATCATAACTATCAGAACAATTAGTAAAGGCCATCTATAAAACCGCTAAACAACTTTTACATACATACAACTTCAAATATCACTGTATAAGAGGGGGATACCATGGATGAAAACTGATGTTGCGACTCTATTCCCAAATACGTTTTGATAGAGCTATTGCTGTGTCGGCTATTTTATTATTATGGATTAATGCTGAATTTCGGGTTTGCGGTGGTAAATGAAGTAAATATTTTGCAAATTTGAAATTCACTCATCAAGTTAAATTTACATTCTCGTGATCTACTACATAATCTAAATAACGACGAAGACCACACTGCCATTATATCATACAAAAAAGAGAAGATAATGAAGAATTGGTGAAGACGGTGAATAACAAAGCTGCATAGCCTATTCGAATATTCCAAATATATATTTCAATAGCCGTCATCAGCAAAATACAATATAAAAAAATAAATGAAAACAAACTTACTCAAAGAATCGCTCACGATATCAAGTGACACCAATTACGAAGAAATTCTGACTTAATGGATCCCAATTTATGACGGATTCAATGTTTTGATTTGGCATTTCTTATTTGAGTCTTAATTTAACAAGACAAGCTTTATTTAGTAGTTCAACTTCTCATTATGAATTCTCAAGTTAAATTTACAGCGCCGTGATTTACTCCGTAATTTAAATAATGACGAAGATCACACTGCGATTCAATCATATAAAAAAGAGAAGATAATGCAGAATTTGTGAGGACAGTGAATAACAAAGCTGCAGAACGTATTCGAATATTGCGGCTACATATTCAATAGCCGTCATCAGCAAAATACAACATAAAAAAAATGATAACAAACTTACGCAAAAACCGCATCTACAAAACAAATTTTTAACTAAAATCATAAAATCAATTTCTTTAAAAGAGCCCGGGTTTCCCCTCCTTAAACAGATTCAGCCAGGACTGAGTCAAAAGGCACAATGCTTGGGTCATTTATCCTACATAAAAACCACAAAACCTCATAAGCGTAAACTCATAAGCAAAAAAAAATATATGTCCCAAGTATGATGTAGAAATAAATATAAAACATATAATCTACATCTATTTCGGGTATCTGGCTTTTTTTTTTTTTTTTTTTTTTTTTTTTTTTTTTTTTTTTTTTTTTTTTTTTACCCAAGGTTTCTCTGGCTTGGATATTTTAGCACTAGATTGTCTATTACATAACAACTGGAATAAATATTAATAGTCTTATATACGTAGTTTCTCTAAATAAACAGCAAAAAAGCAAGAGGTAAGTTCATTATCTCTTTTTTAATTTACAATATAAAAAAAATTACTTTACAATATATAGAATCATTTACAGCAGATTAGTTCAAATTCATATTTGAAAACTACTGTAAACGTCATTATTGTGAGACAACAATAATTCTTATCAGATATCAGCATTGACATTGTAATGGCTACAGCTTAAGAGATATTTAGCAAACCAGAAAGTTTAAAAAAACATATTTTCAGAAGTCACCAAAGAATAAAGTCAATAGATTAATGCTCTATTCATGAAAGGGTACATATCCTTTTCATACCAGAATTCTACTCCCATTTCAAAAATTCTGACATTCATCCTCCTCTACAATATCAGATAATATTTTCTTTTTCTGAATTCTACCTTTTCAAAATTATAAAATAAGTTATAAACTTCATTTTTTTTTCATAAAAATATTTTTTCAGTCGAAGCAATTCTCAGACCAAAGTTACTTGCATGATTGTTACTACTTTCGATTACTTACCACTGATCATTTTAGGTTCCCAAGAGCTATCTATTTTCATTTCGATTTCAGTACAATCACTCGGCAGGATTCTAGAGTCCAGTACCATAGTAAAATATTCATCAATGATAAGATTGTCGTAGAGGATGGCTTTGTCACAAACAGGGCACACCCAAGTGGGTTTCCTTTCATTCATTTGTAAAAACAGAGATGCATCAAAACACTGAAGGTGAGAACAGGTTGTTGGTCGACATGGAATTGACATCCTCATCTTTCCTAAGGGACAGTTTAACGAAACACGTAAAGATGTCAAGGCTATCTCAGAATCATTGTCCACCTAGGAATAAAATAACTATGTAAGAAAATTTCGAGACCCGCCCCGTCACCATCAAAAATCAGTCAAGTGATCCGATACCACGCTAGTTTACAGGTTAACCGGAGCATAATAAGAGCCGCAGAGGGATTGATTGCCCTCTAAAGACTTTCAACTCTTAAAACAGGCGCTAGAAGTTTCATTTGTCTAATTGAAAAAGGCCCATCCCATGCTTCTGTGATTAGTTCTTCCATACGAAAAGGTCGAAAAAAAATTGTATAAGGAAGCATTTTGCTCTTTACTAATTCGTCACTAGTGCCTTGACTGATAAGATGTATGTCCATTCTCAATCAGGTAAATAGTTTAATGGAAGCTAGATGCAATATTAAATTGCCTAAAAAAAGAAGGTAAAATACTCCTCCTCCCTCCTACTCTATTTGGCTGTAAAAAAAATAATTTGGGGATATTTAGGGGAGAGAGCAACCTCTTTTTCATACCAATTTGCGGCCTATAAACTGAATTACAAATTTCAATGATTAGCAGTCATATTTAAAAAAATAAAACCTTTAATCTTCCATCGAAATTTTTCTATTCCAACAGAAAACACTTAGGATTCCTGTTTTTCTGCTGACGTTTTAGGTTAACTCAAATGACCCATAAAAGAAATTTTCAATTCTTCCCATTTAGCTGAAATATATTAGAAAAAAATGTCTTCGGGCATCCAGAGAACATAAAAAAACTAAAGAGATTTAAAAAGAACTATTTTTTTCAACAGCCGACTTAATGATTGCCTTGCTTAAATTATTACTTTTAATAGTTAAAGCTCGAGTTTTGCATTTTTAATCCCCTTATTCTATTACAGTTTGTTTACATTACAAAAGAGAAAATAATGCCTTGGGCTTTTACGCCCCGCTCTTTACGCTAAAGTTTTTTACTGTTTTAAAAAGCAGATTTGAGAGAAAGAGTCAAACTTTAACGTAAAGAGCGGGGCGTTGATGAGGAAGCAGCCCCTTTCATATACGAAGTAATTTCTGTTCGTTTTAAGTTTTAATGTCGCTCCTTACTTTCAGCTAAAAAAAACTTGTATTTTTTTTATTTAATTATATGAAAAAGGCAAAATTTCCTTGCAAAGAGCTGCCAAAGACATGAGCCACATGCCATGAATGGCCAAATAGAAGTTAGAAACAGCCCACTATAAGAAATTTTACAGTTTAACTCTCCATAAAAGCTAACAAAAGTAAAAACAACTGTACCTACTTGAAAAGCGATTACGCAGATTTTGAAACAAAGACCTTAAAATACCACTGACACAGAACATCGGAATTTCGAGGGATCTCAAATTATTTTGTTTTTGTTGTTGCCAAATTAACTAAAATTTATCATTTCTAAGCAGGCATCTTTGTCTCACGGAAATATATGGAAGGAATAAAAAACACCTGGTTGTATCCTTTAAAATATGTCATTTGAACGAAAAAATGGCGTAGATGATAGATCATTGAAATTATCTACATGCCACTCAGGAGAAATTTGATTCATTTATGTGACTGCAAAATCACCAAATGATTTCTTTAATACCAGCCTACAACAAACCTTGTCTTTAGGCATTCAGAGCACATGTAAAAGCCAAAGAAATGTAAAAAGAGTTAATTTAATTTTTATGGCACTTGGTATCTACCAAGCGGCATATACCGATCGCAAATTCTGTCGGTCGGTCGGTCCCAATTTTGCTAGTTTAAGCACTTCCAGGTAAGCTAGGATGATGCAATTTGGCAGGCGTATCAGGAACAAGACCAGATTAAATTAGAAATTGTAGTTTCCAGGATTCGATAATCTGGAGGGGAGTGGTGGGGCGGTCAAATCGGAAAAAATAGAAAAAATGGGGTATTTTTAACTTACGAAAGGGTGATCAGATCTTAATGAAATTTGATAATTAGAAGCTTATCGTGTCTCAGAGCTCTAATTTTAAATCCCATCCGGATCCGGTGACATTGGGGGGAGGAGATGGGGGAAGGGGAACCTAAAATCTTGAAAAACGCTTAGAGTGGAGGGATTTGGATGAAACTTGGTGAGAAAAATAAGCAAAAGTCCTAGATACGTGATTGACATAACCGGAACGGATCCACTCAATTTGGGGGAGTTGGTGGGGGGTTAGTTCTGAAAAATTATAAAAAATGAGGTATTCTTAACTTACGAAGGAGTGATCGGATCTTAATGAAATTCCATATTTAGAAGGACCTCGTAACTCAGATCTCTTACTTTAAATCCCAACCGGGTCCAGCGTCGTTGGGGGGGGGGGACCGGAAATCTTAGAAAACACTTAAAGCGGAGAGATCAGAAGGAAACTTGATGGGAAGAATAAGCAAAAGTTCTAGATACGTGTTAGACGCAATTGGAACGGATCCGTTCTCTTCGGAGGAGCTGGGAGGTTTTAATTTGGAAAAATTAGAAAAAATGAGGTATTTTTAACTTAAGAACGGGTGACCAGATCTTAATGAAATTTGATATTTAGAATAAACTCATGTCTCAGAGCTCTTGTTTCAAATCCCGAACAGATCTGTTGACGTTGGGGGGGGGGGAGTTGGAGGGAGAAACTGGAAATCTTGGAAAACGCTTAGAGTGGAGAAATCGGGATGAAACTAGGTGGGTAGAATAAGAAATGTCGTAGATACTTGATTGACGTAACCGTACTGGATTCGCTCTCTTTGGGGGAGTTAGGGGGCGGGGTTCAGTTCTTTAGCGAGTTTGGTGCTTCTGGGCGTGCTAGGACGATGAACATTGGTAGGCGTGTCAGGAAGCAACACAAATTGACTTGAAAAATTCGTTTTCCCCGATTCAACCATCTGGGGGGCTGAAGGGTGAGGAAAAATTAGAAAAAATGAGGTATTTATAACTTACGAATGGGTGATCGAATCTTAATGAATTTTGATACTTAGAAAGACCTCGTGACTCAGAGCTCTTATTTTAAATCCCTACTGGTATTAAGCCTCTGATTTTCCTTTTAAATCAATCTATTGATTCTTAGAATTTTTCTAGAGCTCATACCGTATGAGCTCTTGGCTCTTCCGATCTCGTCACAAGTGCCATAAGAGCTCTGAGCTCTTGCTTATTTTCATCAACTACCTTATGATTGGCTGACTAAAATCACTATTTTTACTAGTTAAAGCTCAATTGTTGCCTTTTTTTATCCCCTTTTCTATTACAGTTTGCTTACATGACAAAAGAGAAAATTATACCTTGGGCTTTTATTATGAGGGATGTGAAAATCCTCCTGTCCTCCCTTCACCCCCTAAAATTATTTAGAATTTAAGGGCCTAAAAAGAAGAAAATAATTGGGTTACTTAGAGAGATTTTTAGCACCCAGTCAAGCATACCACTAAAGCAAGCAGGACCCCCACGACACAGAATATCAAGCAAAGAAATACGTCTGATAAAAAGCCAAAACAACCCAACAGCAGTAAAACATTGTTTCTTCCATAATTAGTTCGCAATAATGACCATAAATTTAGATCTATTAAAAGAAGCACAATAGAATTCCAGAAAAGTCACGAATAATTTAAATAAATTATGAACAACAATAAATAAAGTGAAGAACAAAAAACAAAATAAAAAAATCAAGACAGAGAACTGAATTTGAAAAAGTTAGTTTAAATTTTCTTAGAAATCCAATGTTACTTGCAATTTTTGAAGATAAATATTAAAGGTAAACTTTTTTTTTATTGAAAAGTGAAATTTCCTACAGAATAACACCCAGATACCTAACCAAAGAATTATGCATAATAAAAAGACACGAAATCCACCTTAACAAATCATAGTTGATGATTAGAAGACATCTAGAACTGACCAAAATGTGTTTTTTTATAATTTAACGAAAATATATTACCCTCCTTAATCTATCAATCATAAGCCTAATATTTTACTTACATCTAACAATTCATTAAACAAAAATAATAGGGTAGTCTAAGAATAGAAACCAATAAAATAACAAAGCTTTTAGATTTTACAGAACTTTTTTTCATTTTGAACAGCTTACACAGATGTAGATGGTACAATAGCATAACTTTAATTGGTAAAACTTCACGTTGCCATGCTATAATTAAATCAAAAGCTAATACAAAGGGGTAATAAGAATAATAAGAATTCGGATTCTGCTGAAAATCACTTAAATTGGCTTTAAAGGCCTCAACCCGAATAGAGAGAAGGGTTCTGTCTTTGAAGCTTTCTCTCTAGACTTTAAAAGTTTAAGTACAAATATGCACTTTTCAATTATGCAATAAAAGAAAAAAAACTCTAAAAATGATTTTCTCTTAATTGACCTTTGGCCAACCACAAGCCATAGCTAACATTCCCCAAGAAAAATTACCATCACCTGAAACATTCGTTAAACATCAAGGAATTATTCCAGAAAACAAGGAATTATTCTTATGATCACACCCAAGCTAGCTAGTACAGTAAAAAAATATTCTATCCTATAAAAAGACAAGCCTGAAAGGTACCTTTAATTTATCCTTTATAAGACCTCTTGTATAGTCTATAGGCCTGGTGCCTTTTTTCTGCATCCTCTGCAGAAGATCTTGTGAGCTTAACTTTCTAACAACATAAGCAGCTAAAATATAATTTTTACTAATTTCTGCAGTCCAAGAAACGGCAATGACATTAGCTACAATGGGAGCTAATTTACAATATAATGATATGTTAACAGGCCTTGGTGGCCGCTTTGGCTCCACACCAGGCTTATTAGTTGGAATTGGGTTAGGAAGTTGAACTGCTTTTCCATTTACTTTTACACTAACATTACTAGGAAAACAGTCATCTTGTTCACTTGTGGTTTCAAGTAATGCAAACCGAATTTGTACTTGGACAGAATAAGGATCAGTTCTTCTTATATCACGATTTGAAGCGATTTCAGAAGCTTGTTGCGGTGTGAGGTGAAATTGAAACTGTGCTTCTTGAAAACGATTAACAGGAGATGGAATAAGACTACTTGGTTTAATAAGCTCAGCCAGGACATCATAAAAAGGAAGTTTTTTAAGTTTTACATCAGTTTGAATTGGGTATCCTCTAGTTGCCGATTGACCCCCATACGACTGAGTTGTAGTATAGGGATTTTGTCCTCTTAATGTTGATCTTTCAACTGCTTTTTGGGCAGCTGAATGAACAGGGTCAGGGATCAGTCTTATTGGTGTACCTTGCTGCTGCTGGTAACTTGGAGGTGGAGCGGAAGGCATAGGTATTGTAGATGGGTCAACATTAGGCAGTCCAAGACTTTGGCCAACTGCCCTATAAAGTTCTTTTATTTTAGTATTAATTGCTGGATTCTTCATCTTTATTAAATCAACAGCTCTTTGCTGTAAATCTTGTTTTCTTCCAGCTCTATTTTTACCAGCAAAATTTAAAAGCATTGTGAGCTCTGACACCCGAAATGCTAAGACCATAGTTCGGAGCTCCTGATCTGACATATCTGATGACAGTGTATCTGAAATAAAAACATAATTTTAAATTGTATTATCTAAAAATCTAAGGATTACACACAATTTCGTGAACTGCCAACGTTTTCAGGAGTCCATAAATGTAAGATAATTTTCTTTGTCCACTCAGTTTGGCACATTTTATGTTAATTTTGAAAAAGGAGCTCTTTAAATCAAGGCGTAAAAGTCCTCCGTCTTGAGAAGCTAGAAGAATCTTGCAATTAGGCGTTTAGAAAAAAAATCAATTAAATTGACCTTATGTTGTTTTTCTGTCCCAAAACACTTTAATTACTCCACTCCGTACAATCTGAAGGATATTCCTAAAAAGAGCAATTACGAAGAAAGAGGGCCAGGGCCATTCAATACCAAACAGGCTACATGCGTTTAAGAGTCTAATTTAAAAAAGCCTGTCTTAAATTGAAGCACAATTGACATATTTAAAGTAACAACAAACCTAAAACCGAAGCTGTATATTTTTTTCAACAAGATGATTGGTACATTAAAATCAAAAACCATAAGTTTATTTTCCCACTTGTTTGTTTCCAAGGACACAATAGCCTTTACTTCACAGCAGTGTAAGTATATCCAGAAACAAGAATTAAACATAACCAGATACAACTAGACATAAAGTTAATCACACCCCAGAAAAAAAAAAACTACTAAGAAGACATGATCGATTTCATGTCGAAATTGATTAGGGGAGAAGGGGGCAAAACTGGAGGATTTTTGCCTTTTCGACTTCAGCTAGGACTGGGTTTCACAACAACAACTTACTTTAATTAGAAGCTGGAAAACTTTTGAACGATCAATCAGAATTTCAGATTTTAACACATTCAAACAAGTTAGATAATCATGAATGCAGACTCTTGTTTACTGTCCGCTTTTGCCCCATTTATGAGCTGAAACTAGACAGGCGTGGGAAGACATTGAACAGCAAAGCTTATATTCAAGTTTTTACAGGATTATATAGGAGACACGTATCAATTAAAACATATGAAGAATGAATTTTGGAACTTTAGCGCGATGAGTTCTAGCTTATATGATGCTTAGACAAATGGCATTCAAATACTAATCCTTGAAGTGATCGAGCTGCCCCCCCCCAGCAGTTAGCAGAAATGAAAACTTGGTGTCAACATCCTCCGTATTTTTTTCTGTATAATCTGGGAGGTCAGAGAACAAAAACTTTTCTTGCTTTTCAATAGGAAACTGACCTTCAAACTTGCTCGCTGGGATTTTTCATGATTTTTCCAACATAGTGAGAACTCGATCCATGGGCAGGAAGGGGTCAATATTCAGAAGGGGTAAAGCATCAGGCAGTTTCTGATCTTTTCATGGCAATCATGTTCAGATGGAGGGTCGCCGGCACTACTAATCCTAGGCCTGTGGATTTGTGGTCCAGTAGGGTTGGCTCAAAACACTCATGTGTCTCTAATGTTATTTTCATACAGATGACCTGAATTATCTGGTTCGTCAAGCAGTTCAGTTTGTTTATCAATTCTGCTACTATTCAGTGTTTTAGCCAGCCTTTTTTTTAGAGGGGGGGGAGAGGAAAATTGCCTTCATACATCGTAATGCTGTTCTTTCCCATCTAGAGCAGTAGCTTCTAGGGCTTATTTCTGAGATATCAGTGAGTATTTTACTCGTCTTCTGCTTCCTGAAAGTTCCTTCCTGTTACACAAAATCTGCCTTGAGGTATATTCTTACAGTTTCAGGAATCCATTCAATCCTCTCAATTGTTTTTGCACTTCTTGGAAAAATGATCCATCTGATGAGCTAATTTCATAAGAGGCGTTGCTTTGATAGTCTGTCAGTCACATGGGCTGGTAAAAATAAAAAATAATTTATATACTTTTTTAAAATTAATTTTCAAGGAGGAATTTGTTTTGTCAAGAATCTATGGTTGGTCTATCAGTTAAAACAAAAAAGGCACAAAAAGGACTGGGCTTTACACAACATAAATATTAAACTGAAAGATGGAAAAAGTCGGTGAGTTTAAAGAGATACATATCTGGGGCACAGCTACAAAATAATGTGTTACACTATGTCTTGTAGCTCAAGGGGGCGATGACAGGAGGGCCTCTGCCTTCATAGATTTTTGCCCTGTCCCCTTCAATTTGAAAATAGCTCTTCTTGGGATATTTTCATCGACAAATTCCTTTCTTTTCAGTATTTTCATTGAATAAAACAACAAATTCACCCATTCCCTTAATATTGAAAAGTACATTTTTTTTTTCCACTCTAGATTTTCGTGAACTGACACTCATGTGTGCAACAATTAGTTTCACAGGGAAAAAAATATATAATAACAATTCATTTTCCATAGATTCCATATTTTCCATTGCTCCATTGAGTTTACTGAAGCTGCTTAAATGGATTAAAGGATCAGGTATCCTTTATTTAGAGCGTTCATTTAGATGCATCAGGTTGACTGCCAAAACAACAAGTACTAAAATAAAAGATTGTCAAGACATTTGCTTTATTTAACTAATCACGTACAATCTTGCTTAGAGTCATGGTGATAAAGCTTTCTTAATTGTGTAGAATTTTATCTTTAGTCATAACCTGTTTTAAAATGGATTTTAAGAGTACCTTATTTGATCCTTTCCATTGAGGTTTCTGTTCTTTGCTGATAGCAGCTATTGGAATGTAGTCATAATACACGTTTAGGATTTCTCCAAGCAGCTGTCTTGATAGAGTCCTCATTTTTGCACACCACACCTTCTTGTCCTGACATGATGAAATAGTAGTGTGGCCTTTGCTGTTATGTACATTAAACTTTTAGGTATTTCAAAATTGATTGAGTATCTCAAAATTTACAATTGAGAGTATTTTGGTCTCCTTCAGATTAAAATTGTTGTTTTATATCAGACACTAACAGAAACTTCCACTTGCTCTGGCGAGGTCTCTTTTGTTATTTAAAAAGGGCTCTATATTTTTTTTTTATGTTCAAAGTAGAGATCTCCATCTACTAGTGTCGAGGGTTAAACTAAAGCTAAAATCAAGGAAGGGTAACTATCCTCCAGAGAATGTGAGGGACACTTTCCAGTAACAGTTGAATACTAAACTGCAGAGCCAAAAATATGACAATGTAGACAATGCAGAGGCGCCATTTGGGGGGTCAGGGGTGGGCAAATGACCACCCCAGATTTTTCAGGGGGACCCAAGCTTCCATCACAAAGGGCCCTTCGCCGGCCATAATAACCCATTATGTCCAACATAATCCATTCTGTCCAATTGATTTGAAATTACTGCACACTTATTACCCAAAGAGCGCAATTACCTGACGACCCTTGGGGTAATTTTAGCAATAGCTATTTGCTATTGATCATCGTAAACTTTGAAAGTAGGTTAAATACATAATAAAAGTCTCAAGTTCTGTCAAATGCCCATTTCCTAAATGATTATATTAATAGTATAAATTCTGAATATGTGCAGTAACTGCTTTAAGTTGACAGATTAAAATAGGTCAGTCCCTGTCAAATGTTTCGATGTTTATTTCCTTGTTTTAGTGAATATAAGCCACCGTTTTAGATTACTCGAGTCAGTTCTTATTCTGTTTCTGTCCTCGTCTTATGTACATTTACTGTATCATATGTGTAAATAAACATTTTTATGCTTGACACATAAACCTTAGAAAGAACTTCATACAATCTGGAAATCGGACTACTACTTTGGCGGATGAAACGAAGCGAGAGTACTCCAAAACTTTCGACCATCTACTAGCCGTTTTTGACAGAAGCCTCACAGATAACTTGCCAGTGCTGAGCACACTCGAAACCTTGGATCCAAGCTCGACCAAGTTCATGGACACAGAGTTGCTCAAGCGTTTCTCAACTCTTTACGAGGAGCTGGATATCGACGACATTCTTCTCGAATCTCAAACTCGTATTGCTGAGCATTTCTTGCTTGATAAGAAGAAAAAGCCGGAAAACTTCCTAGACATTGTCGACCATCTTCAGGCATTACCAGTGGCTCACTCAGAAGTAATTAAAGTACTTCGTATTGCTGCCACAATTCCTGTGACAACAGCGAGCAATGAGTGTTTGTTTTCTAGCCTAGAAATAGTGAAAAACTACCTGCAGTCTACAACAGGAGACGATCATCTCAGTCACCTCCTTTCGATATTTGGAGAGAAGGATTTAGTAGAAAATTGGACTACTGCAAAGATGAAACCTCGGCGGTTCCCCTTGTTACTTTGAGTGTTGTAATATTTTTTTCTCTTGTTATGTTTTTCCTTTTTGTAAATATATTTGATCTGAAAGATTTCTGCTGAAGGAAAACCGAGATTTTGGTTACAATACTCAGCAGGTTAACGAAGATTACTTTCACTGACGTATTGTTTACTTAAGTAAGAAAGTTTCTCGCTGAGGAGGGCAAGCCATTAGTCTGGTTGAATTTTCTGCTTTCAGTTTAATCACTTAACCTCGTTGATTATGATCTTTGATGTTATAATTAATCTTAGAGGTCAGTGTGGCTGAGTTCCACATTCAGTTACAGTACATTTCCATGCAGCACATGGGTGCTGAAAATGTGTTTCTACTTAGATTATTCGTTCGATGTGCTGCCTAAACTCGCATTTTTCTTACACGAAAGTTGGGGGGCCCAAAATGGAGTTCATGCCCACCCCAAGGTCTGGCCCAAATGGCGCCTCTGAGACAATGGATAGAAAAATTTTAGGAAAATAATTTGTAAAGTTGCAGATGGTGTCTTGGGGAAGGAAGTTAGAAACGTAGCAAAGAATTTTAGTAAAAATGTTTTACATTTAATGAAGAGGAAGAAGTAACTTGTATAGGAGTTATTTAAGGGATAAATTATATGAAATAAGAGGAATGTAAAGAAAGTGGAAGAAACATTAAAATATGAATTAAGGTGCGGAATGGGGGCCTTGGATAAAATTCCTGAGGATCTGGAAGGTGCAGCCAGACAGCATAATAGTAAAATTATGTACGGGCATGTTAATAAATTGAGAGGGAATAGTCAATTAGGACTTGTCCCAGTAAAAGATAGGAATGAGGCCATTTTAATGATAAGGAAAGAAAAAACAGAAATGAGCAGAACATTTTGAAAATATGTTAAACCATGATAGAGGAAAAGATGATACAATAAAAGATGTAGAAAAGAATAAAAAAAATTTGATGCCTTAGATGCAAAGAAAAATTAATTTTATGAGGAAGAATTAGTGACAGAAAAAAAAAGATTAAAAAATAATAAGACCTCAGGTACTGATAATATGGTTATTGAGTTTTGTTTTTTTTTAATATGGTGGTCATGGAGTCAGAGATAAATTACTGGATTTTGTGAATATATTTTTGAAAAATGCTTAGGAAAACTAATGAAATCTCTCTATAAAAAAAAAGTTAAAAGAGTGAGTAATTACAGAGGCATTAGCAGGTTTGTGTAGGAAGTAAATTACTTAGGATGTTGAAACTTTTAGGACTTGTAGATAAAGACTGTAGATAAGGTTAGAACAGTAAAAAAGATAAAGAAGAGAACAGTATTGTTTAGGAAAGGGAGAAGATGTGTCAACAAAATTCTATTCTTGAATTGATAATTGAGAACATTTTCCTTGTCATTAATTAAGCATCTTTAACTTGGAGAAGTTTAGACTGACAACTTTCTCTCATTTCTCAACCTTCCTAAGACAAATTCTGCTACTTCATAAACTATTTTTCTTAAATTAGTTCATCCATCTCCTGCATTACTAAATCCAAACTATCAAGTTTTGGATACATCTGTTATTGGAAATTTTTTCTCAAATTCTCATCCTGGAGTCTATACACCTCAGAACTACGCGTAAGATATTAATCCTTTTAAATTTCAACTTTTTAAAATTCTGAGTGAGCCACTTGTAATGCCTGAAGATGGTTGACAATGTCTAGGAAGTTTTCCGGCTTTTTCTTCTTATCAAGCAAGAAACACTTGGCAATACGAGTTTGAGATTCGAGAAGAATGTCGTTGATATCCAGCTCCTCGTAAAGAGCTGAGAAACGCTTGAGCAACTCTGTGTCCATGAACTTGGATCCAAGGTTTCGAGTGTGCTCAGCACTGGCAAGTTATCTGTGAGGCTTCTATCAAAAACGGCTAGTAGATGGTCGAAAGTTTTGGAGTAATCTCGCTCTGTTTCATCTGCCAAAGTAGTAGTCCGACTTTCCAGATTGTATGAAGTTCTTTCTAAGGTTTATGTGTCAAGCATAAAAATGTTTATTTACACATATGATACAGTAAATGTACATAAGACGAGGACAGAAACATAATAAGAACTGACTCGAGTAATCTAAAACGGTGGCTTATATTCACTAAAACAAGGAAATAAACATCGAAACATTTGACAGGGACTGACCTATTTTAATCTGTCAACTTAAGGCAGTTACTGCTCATATTCAGAATTTATACTATTAATATAATCATCTAGGAAATGGGCATTTGACAGAACTTGAGGCTTTTATTATGTATTTAACCTACTTTCAAAGTTTATAATGATCAATAGCAAATAGCTATTGCTAAAATTACCCCAACAGTCGTCAGGTAATTGCGCTCTTTGGGTAATAAGTGTGCAGTAATTTCAAATCAATTGGACAGAATGGATTATGTTGGACATAATGGGTTATTATGGCCGGCAAAGGGCCCTTTGTGATGGAAGCTTGGGCCCCCCTGAAAAATCTGGGGTGGGCATCTGCCCACCCCTGACCCCCCAAATGGCGCCTCTGCATTGTCAGATTTTTGGCTCTGCAATTTAGTATTCAACTGTTCCTGGAAAGTGTCCCTCATATTCTCTGGAGGATAGTTTCCCTTCCTTGATTATAGCTTTATATTAGCCCTCGACACTAGTAGATGGAGATCTCTACTTTGAACATAAAAAAATATAGAGCCCTTTTTAAATAACAAAAGAGACCTCACCAGAGCAAGTGGAAGTTTCTGTTAGTGTCTGATATAAAACAACAATTTTAATCTGAAGGAGACCAAAATACTCTCAATTGTAAATTTTGAGATACTCAATCAATTTTGAAATACCTAAAAGTTTAATGTACATAACAGCAAAGGCCACACTACTATTTCATCATGTCAGGACAAGAAGGTGTGGTGTGCAAAAATGAGGACTCTATCAAGACAGCTGCTTGGAGAAATCCTAAACGTGTATTATGACTACATTCCAATAGCTGCTATCAGCAAAGAACAGAAACCTCAATGGAAAGGATCAAATAAGGTACTCTTAAAATCCATTTTAAAACAGGTTATGATTAAAGATAAAATTCTACAAAATTAAGAAAGCTTTATCATCATGACTCTAAGCAAGTTTGTACGTGATTGGTTAAATAAAGCAAATGTCTTGACAATCTTTTATTTTAGTACTTGTTGTTTTGGCAGTCAACCTGATGCATCTAAATGAACGCTCTAAATAAAGGATACCTGATCCTTTAATCCATTTAAGCAGCTTCAGTAAACTCAATGGAGCAATGGAAAATATGGAATCTATGGAAAATGAATTGTTATTATATATTTTTTTCCCTGTGAAACTAATTGTTGCACACATGAGTGTCAGTTCACGAAAATCTAGAGTGGAAAAAAAATGTACTTTTCAATATTAAGGGAATGGGTGAATTTGTTGTTTTATTCAATGAAAATACTGAAAAGAAAGGAATTTGTCGATGAAAATATCCCAAGAAGAGCTATTTTCAAATTGAAGGGGACAGGGCAAAAATCTATGAAGGCAGAGGCCCTCCTGTCATTGCCCCCTTGAGCTACAAGACGTAGTGTAACACATTATTTTGTAGCTGTGCCCCAGATATGTATCTCTTTAAACTCACCGACTTTTTCCATCTTTCAGTTTAATATTTATGTTGTGTAAAGCCCAGTCCTTTTTGCGCCTTTTCGTTTTAACTGATAGACCAACCATAGATTCTTGATAAAACAAATTCCTCCTTGAAAATTAATTAAAAAAAAGTATATAAATTATTTTTTATTTTTACCAGCCCATGTGACTGACAGACTATCAAAGTGAAGCCTCTTATGAAATTAGCTCATCAGATGGATCATTTTTCCAAGAAGTGCAAAAACAATTGAGAGGATTGAATGGATTCCTGAAACTGTAAGAATATACCTCAAGGCAGATTTTGTGTAACAGGAAGGAACTTTCAGGAAGCAGAAGACGAGTAAAATATTCATTGATATCTCAGAAATAAGCCCTAGATGCTACTGCTCTAGATGGGAAAGAACAGCATTATGATGTATGAAGGCAATTTTCCTCTTCCCCCCCCCCTCTAAAAAAAGGCTGACTAAAACACTGAATAGTAGCAGAATTGATAAACAAACTGAACTGCTTGATGAACCAGATAATTCAGGTCATCTGTATGAAAATAACATTAGAGACACATGAGTGTTTTGAGCCAACCCTACCAGACCACAAATCCACAAGCCTAGGATTAGTAGTGCCGGTGACCCTCCATCTGAACATGATTACCATGAAAAGATCAGAAACTGCCTGATGCTTTACCCCTTCTGAAAGCAGAAAACCACAAATATAAGCAGAAATAAATGTTCTATCTCACAAATTTAGCCAATAATCCTTTATTCAATTTTCACACACCCAGGTACTGTTGCTGTTGTCCAGCAAAAAAAAATTGTCTATAAAGAGAAGCTTTAGTAGGTTTAACATTTGTAATTTCTTACTACTAGGCTATATAGATCAATGGTCTGCCCTCTTCTTGAGTACAATACTTCTGTTTGGTTTCCATTAAGTCTAACAGATGAGCATAAGATAGAAAAGCTTCAGAGAAGGGCCACTAGATTGGTCCTATACCTTCAGTGCCTTTCCTATCCTCAGAGACTTTCTAGGCTTCAACTCCTATCATTGAAGTTTTGTAGACATCACAGTGACCTTGTAAATGTGTTTTGTATAATTAAAGGAGTGGATGGTGTTGATCCAAATTTATTTTTTAAATTTAGCCATTATCACTCTTCTCATCAGCATGATTATAAATTATATCCCCTAAAACCACTGTAAAAATTGGTCAATTATCTTTTGTTAGTAGAGTTGCTGGACCATGGAATGGTTTGCCTTTGGAGGTTGTTGAGGCATAGAGTGTTTGAATTTTTAAGAGTGCATTAGTAAATATGCCCTTTTATTTAGACGCTTTTGTTGTGTAGTTTTGTGTTATTTAGAAGTTTTTGCTGTTTAGTTTGTTGTTGTCAATTTACTTTAGATTAGTATTATGATTTTGTGTCTTTGCAACAAGCATTGATGCTTACCACTATTTGTATTAACAAATAAATACATAAATTCAACATGTACTGACCATGTCCATGAAAGCTACATCTTAAACTAGTTAATTTTCCAAGTTGTGCAATGTCCAAGTACTTGGGCTATTGTCCTAATGAAGCTAGGCTGGCAAGACAGAAGTAGGCTAAAAATTCATGTGCATCAATAGCCTAGTGATTTAGATCCATATTGAGTGTCAAGGTCTTTAGACAATTTGAAATTATAGTTAGTGGCCAGTAAAATAAACACCATATAGGTCTATATTTATTAAAAGTCAAACCACCTTTTAAGGTGTTAATAATTGATGGGCCCCGCATTAACTTGCAAGCTTTTCAGGTTTAGGAAACATAGACTAGGCCTATCTATTTTTGACTAAACTTACTTATCAATAATTTCTTTATTCCAAAGGTAAAAAAATAAAATAAGATCAAGCATTAATAGTCTTTAGAATTAATCTAAAATGCTCTATTTTGTTCTTCTTCTTTCGCGCCCACACAATGCAGATTGCCACACAACACAGACGAATATTACGAAAGGACGAGAATAAATCGGCAAATAAAAAAAAAAAAACTTTAGTATACCAGATACGCCTATATCTATTATGCAAAGCAATTATAAAAGTTGTATTTGAATTAGTAGCAAATTTCAGTTTATCCAAGTTTTACAAAGTAAAGTTCACTGGAATGGAATGCACATTTTCACTTGAAAACAAATTATTTGAAAAATATTGACTTCGCCTGTCGCCATGCATCTGCTGACATGCACAGGAGTCCATAATAATATGCCATCTTGACATACCAGCTACTAAGTGAAAATGCTTCAATATACTTTTTTGAAATTTATTGTTACTTCACATTATTAGATGTAGACTCTGAAACAAAAAAAAAGCACAAGATGCCATTTCGTGTTTGAAGCCGCTGTCACTCACATACTGAAATCAAGTATTTTGGCTTAAGACTTTTAGCAAAATAGGGCCAAAAATTGACTAAGTGGAAAATATAAAATTAGATAATGTCAAAAGAAGTATCCAGGCCATCAGCTATGCTCCTCCAAATGTTTTGATTCTCAATTTCATATCTAATGCTCAGGTCATGAGAGCTCATATAGAGCCATTTTCTCTCCCACAAGCTCAATTAAAGTAGCCTTCATTTCTGGTGAATACACCATGTTCAAGTTTTGAATAATTTACAAAATACTGCTTCTCTATTGGTTTATTATAAGTTCCGTTATGTCAAAAGTGGCAAATTTTCATTTTTCAGTGTAGCTATACAAGTGTTTTGTAAGCTCAACATAAGCACTAGTTATATCGCTTAAGTGTCCATCTGACTGCTTGTCTTAGAAAAACAAGAATGATTTTACATTTCTAAGGCCATGTTTTGGCTGCTTCATTCAAAATTTTGCTTCCTCCTTGTGTTCAGATTAGTTCTCTTAGTCCCTTTTTCAAAAATTTTTAAGCAAACTTTTTATATTGGAATTATATGCTAGATACGTGCTTATGAACCGTTTTCAGCTCCATGCTAAACATGGCATAAGAACTAAAAACACACCTTATGCGATTTGAATAACATGGAATGTAAGAAGCCTAACTGTATCAAAGCTTCATTTATCAGCCAAGAATAAAAAATAAGTTGGAACTTGGTTAAAAGTCGATTCACATATAATTTTTACTCAATTTGACTAAATCTTTTAAACCTTTTAATACGCAAATTAAAAAGAAGCCCAAACAGGCCCTTACTATCCATACTGACATTAAGGCAGTGGATAAGGGTGAAGAGAAGATCCCCCTGATATATAACAATTGAATTATTACTCTATATTGTTCAGTTTATTGGAGTCTGAAGTTTGTAGTCTCTGGGGGTGCAAAAGCAATACGGTCTTTAAGGCCTTAGCCTCAACCCAGTTTGGGTGATCCTGCTCCACCTGTAAATAAGAAAGATTAAATAAAACGATGCTCAAAGTCATTCAGTAGTGGTAAATATATTTAACAAAATTTACAAGTAAGTATATTAAATTTTTAAAATAATAAATTTTTCTTTTACTTTGCAGGCTAAACAGTCATAAGGCGAAATGGAAGATGGATGATCTGAAATGTCGACAGATCCCCTTGATTCTTGATGGGAAGATTTTTAAGATCGTCAACATGGAACATAATTGCTGCACGGCGTTTATTTCTAAGTTTTGACTTCTCTAAAACAGTTGTTTAAAAGGAATATACAACGAATATTATACTTTTTAATAACATATTTCTATAGTTTCCACTGCTTCACAGCAGCCGAAAACTGTTTTCAAACCGTTCACTCGCCCTTTAGCAGAAAACTTTCACAACTTTAGACCATTAGCACTATGATCAATATAGCACAGTTTAATATCAAAACTACTTTTAAAAAATGTCTGAAAAGAAGTTCTTATTTAAATGAGAAGTCATGACATCCTTATTTACTTTTAGTAGCAAAAGCTTCTCAAACTTAGCATTTTCTAAGCGGTTTCTTTTTGTAGTCAATGCGTCTCCTGCAGCGAAAAATACGCATTCAACAGGTACTGATGATGGGAGAGGCTGCAGATTGAATTTCTTTTCCACTGGCAGTATCATCATCTTCCATAAACGAAAATAAGTCATTAGTTTTATTTTTCGAGACTTCTCAGCACCTGCAGCCAGCTCATCACTGGAGACAAACGTGGTCATTTTTTAATTTCTAAGTTCACAATGGCAATTGTTCTTTTTTTTGCTCTTGCAGGGCTGGAGTCAACCCTCGTAATTTGAAACTCCTGTGAGAGTAAGTAGTTGTGACTAGTTCACTGAAGATTTTCTCTTTTAATTCCATTGAATTAATATCTAAAATGGCTTCTACTAATGGCAAAGCATGCCTGAGAATACGGATATTCTGAAGTCCTTTTAGTTTAGTCTCCAAACCATAAAGTAATGGCAACACAGCACCAAGATAGCATTTTCTGTCGCCTTACAAAAATCCAAAATGGATCTGTAATTAGCACATACTCACTAAGGAGATCCCTCTTTACCAGCTTCAACATTGGAAGCTACAGCTCATCACAGGCACAGGATAACTTTCCTGCATCAGATATGTCTGCAACACACTATACTGCATCATGGAGAGAGTTCTAGTGTGTAGCATTTGGTGAGACTGGGAACGTTTCAGTAATTTCCACAAACTTGTCGGCAGCTTTTGTGCTATAAATTTTTCAGGGAGTGCTGGAAGAAGCGGATATTTCGTTCATGATCCTTAAAAAATGTACACGCTGAAGTAGTAGATTTAAAAAGTTGCCGTCCTTTTCAAAAGGGCCAAACGCAGTTATAACGCCAAATATCGAATTGAACTATTACCGAATATGCTCCTTCAGCAACGGAGAATTAGAATGTACGCCTCACCCCAAGTTGAGGTGGAGGAAATAAAGTTTTACATCAAGCTGAATTTAAAAAAAGAAGACTGCCCCACTGAAAGGGCACTAAAATAAAACGCAATTTTCGACAGCAATTCTGGGAGGGGAAGAGAAGAGGGCTCAATATGCGCTTTAAACTTCTTGATTCTTTATAAAACACGCAAAATTAAGTTCAGAACTTATGAAATTTTTACAAGGATCTTTATAAATTATTCTGTTCTGGATTTCAGGCTATAATCCTATTCTGAATTTCCTTGAAATCCAGAAAATCTTATTGTGTCTTTATAACTTAAGGATTATTTTTCTGGTTTAAGTATAATCTGATAATCATGATGAAAAATAATGGAGCAGTTTTCTTTTCTTTCCAAAATGTTCCTCGAATGTTGGTAAAAAAAAAAGAAGCAAAATGAATATGAGAACAATATATAATTTTTCGAAAACGAAAATAAATAGCTATCTTACTTACTGAATATGATCCATTCCTTTGCCACTACTACTAACAACTCACTGCAGCACCAAGCCACCTGAGGTCAGCACAACCACACACGCTCTTTCTCCACCCCTCATTCAATTCAAAACTTCACTCTTCAACCTCTCCCCTTAGATCTCAACTTCCTATAAAGCATCCCTTACGACTTCTTCCCACTTCATTCAGGAACGATCTGCTTTTCGTTTGGTTCCAGATAGATGACCAAAAGCAAAAGCTTTTGCAATTCGTTATATTTTAACCTAGCACCCTAGTGAAAAATAAAATTATATTGACGTTTATATGGTTAATGAAACGTCTTTCAAGTTCCATAATCAATAAGAAATATTTAACGCCTAGTGCAGCTTTTTGTTTTATTCTAGCTCCCCCCCCCCCCCCAAAAAAAAACCTGAAGCCCGAATTATTTTTATCCCAATAACCAAGTGATATTTTGAACAAAATGAGTAAAATGAGTAGTACGTGCTAAAATGACGAAAACAATGTTATGTTTCCCCCTTTAAAAGGGCATAAAACAAGCTATCTGTTAAGTTACAGGACCGAATGACTTGACCATTTGGCGAAGATGTTCCTTGGGTAATATAGACCTAAAATATACCACTCAGAGCCCGTTTGGAAGCGTGGCAGGGAGAGGAGCTACGAACATTTCAAACCAATCAAAGCTAAATGACGCCATTTTCAAGCCTCACTTTGGGGGACCTGTACCCCCGGCTTAGTTTCTTGTTCATTAGGGTTCCTTGAAAACGATTAAATGGTTTTGTATTTCATGCTGTTTAAGAAAGAACAGTTTTTGACTCACCTTTGTGCAACATTTTGTTGCAATATTTTTTCCCTCTTTGTTGGTTTTCTGGGCTCCCAATTATCCCAAGTACTTAAGGACACACATTTTACAGTCAATCGGAATTTATTTTGGCCCTACTATAGATAACATTTCCGGAAGGACCATTCCCAAAACTAAGACTTGCTTTTAGGGTTCTCTTAATATACGGCCTCATGGGTACATGTTTCAAAGCGATTATAGACGAAACAATTTGGCCGATTTTTGGGCTCGTAATCATATGGAAGTAATATGATACGTAAAACTTAAATCAAGCATAAATTACTATGAAAGAATAAATACAACATAGAAGAGCATAAATTGAAAAGAATTGTCAGGTAAAACTCGAAACCAACAGAAATTAACGCACATAATATTTATATTTGAGCTTCGATCCATACCCTTTAAGTTTAATGGCATTAAGACCTAACCGTTCGGGCCCATTTTCGAGTGAAGATAATTCGTTAGTTAAGTCTTAAATTTTATATGCATTAGGGTACCTTTGATCCGAGGTACCTTGTACGAGGTTATCTTGTACGGCCGACATCCAGTTTGTGAAAAGCTTCGAGAAACGTATCAACAATGCAACTCACTGATAAATTACCTCCACAACTATCGAGGTTATACATTTATTGATTTATCAAAACTTATATCAAAACAGTAGAGTCACTTTCTCACTTAAATTTCACAAAGTTGTTTTCACGTAATCCGGTTGAAACTGTGGAAAACAAGTCCTAGAAAAAGGAGAATAAAATAAGGAAAACGCATCTCTTATTTGTTCATGCAAAGTTACTTTATTTCGTTTAAGCATGCAAGAAAAAAGAAAATCACAGGATCAAAGGGTCCAAACTGGAAGAATACGACCAGAAATGAATTATTTGAAAAGTTTAGTAAATTAAAAAAAACATGTATTGCATTTTTTTTAATGAAAAAGCCTACACTTGCTCAAAAACAGCTGTCCAACTAATGACCAGAAGACCAACAATGGCAACATAGAAAGTAATACAGTTAGCAGTTCATGCGAATTCCTCTAAAACTTTGATTTGTATTAAATGTTCGACTTGTTCGAATATACAAAATAACAACAACAAAACTATATGCCTTTGAAACAGAGACAGGAACAGAATATTACCCACAGCACATATAGTTACTTCAAGCAATTTTCGGGCGTTATTTTTTTATGTTTGCTAAGTCCAAAATCTCACATTTTAAACCAGGCAAATGTGACAAACTATGTGAAGTGTAAAGCCCCTGATTGTACCTATATACATTCTTCTGTATTGAAAATGATGTGGTTGACAATCCATTGAGATCATGTACATCCAAACCATGGAGTAATGTTGCTCGTTTTGTCTTTGCCAATGGAGCTTCATACTCATGGTATAACAACTATAATAAATTTTAAATTACTTCAAACAAAACTATTTATTTTAGCTTCGCAGAAAAACGGGTTTATTCAATTCTTAAAATTAGTGCAAATATTCTGGTGCAAAGACCCCATCATTAATTACTCACTAAAACCAATAGGCCTGTGCTTTAGAAAATCAAACTGCTAATACTTTCCTTCATTGACATAAAGGATTTTAGTTTGACTTTTTCGGTTAATGCTTAGTTCTCATTCACGAATACAAAACGCACAAAATAGGTAATAACAACAAAAAGAGAGGAAAAAAAAGAACAACACGAACGATAATAATAACTAGCCAAGGAAAAAAGCCTGCTTTGCCAGCTTTTAGTCTTTCTTTAAATTCTTTTGCACGCTGACCAATGATTTACGTAGAATAATTCCAGATCTCCTGATTTTCTCCCTTTGTCCGGGAGCGCACTGCCTGTTTGGGGACAAAGCATCCGACGTGTCCTGTGTTTTACTCCAGATTTTCTCGGGTATCCATTTACAGCTGGGTCCATTCTGGCTGGGCTTACAGATAACCAACGGCACCAGGACTCAAGTCCCTGTAAACCCCTGAAGGTTCGAAGCTTTTATTCACCTCCCTTCAACCACTAGGACTTTTGGCCTCAAAACCCTCATAGATATTACTCTATGTTATGACGTAATATGTTATGTTTACAAACGAAATTAGCCAATGATATGAAATTCATTTGGACCTTGTTCTTAGTTGACTATGATAATTGAAGCGTTTTACCCTCTGCATTTTACCTTCAGGAGCCATCAGCTTCTCTAATGGCTCTAACCTCGAACTGTAGTTGACTTTTCGTAACTTCTGTCATTGAGCATAATGAGCGCAAGGCTACTTATCGATATCGATAATTTTGCTTACGTATTTTAAAATGTTCGACAAAGGTGGTCTTACAGTATTTGAAAAGGATTACGGTTAAATTCTTCTCAAAATTAAGACTGGGAAACTGATAAATGGCTTAATAAATAAGGATCGATGACTTGACGTTACTCAGATCAACTACCGTAGTTCAGGGTCCAAATGCACTCAAAGTAGGATATAAAAACAATTTAACAAATTATAATGATTAGACTAACTTTAAACAATGCAATTGATATAAATAAAATTTAGTATCCACCAGGGGTCGTTTAAATGGATCAACAATAACCACATCCGCAGCCACAAATGGAAAGTTATTCCAAAGTATAGTTAGAGGGTACACAAATGAATATGTTCCAGCTTTTTTAGTTTTTTGGGACAAAGTTTAAACAAAGCTGGTAAATTGAACGATAATCACTAAAACAAAATATAGAGCTAGAATCAGCCTTATTAAGATAATTAATAATCTGGAATAAATTAATTATATTAGTGCATCGTCTACGGAATTGAAGGAAAAGTGCTTGACGCCTAATAATTCTTTAAGAGCATAAAAGGTCTTTCAGATAAGGAATCATCTTTGCAACCCTTTGCTGAATTATTTCAATTCTAACTTCGTTAATCATACCAGTTGGAAGCTATACCGATGTGTGATACTCCAAAAGAGGACGAATAAAATTCTTATTTTAAATGAACACCAAAGTAAACAAAGGGATAAAATTAACCCTTGACTGGGCTGCCCACTTAATTCAACAATCTGTCTTGGCTTTTTTCTACAATTGGCCATGACTTTGACTTTTCCCACAACTATTCCCTCTTTTTTAAATTCAAAAATCAATCCGTTGTCACGCAGTTTCACTCCGTGGAAGCACTAGCTTGGATATAAAGAAGGAGTAATCAGACTCATATTCGTACACGGAATGATATTCGAAGTACCTCACCTCGTTTTGATCGATTCAAATCTGTGTTCAAGTATGAAGCTGCTAAATAAATATACATTCGGAATAATTCTTGTTTAATATTATGAAATTTTAGTCGTTAACAAAAAACAAAGCTACATTATTCTGTGTCATTAATTATAATTTTGTTTGTCTTCGATTGTATACAAGTTAAACTCGATACATTGCTTCTAACCTAATTTTCAGCATTAAAAATAATTCAAACAAAACATTGATTTATTCGATTCCACTTATTATTGCTTTTCTATTTCTAGTTGTCTTTATTTATTAGAAAAACCTCACAAGCTTAGCTTTCGATGTGCTCCTAATCTATTGAGGAAAGCACCTTGATGGCACCCTCCTTTCTCTATTTTTTCATGTTTTCTGAGAAAAAAGAAATTTGATGACATAAAAAAGATACTACATAAAAAAAGACATAAAAAAGATATCAGCAATTATTTTGTCAAAATGGGCCAAATGTGACGCGTCTGGATGTTGGGAGTAATGTACTTTCATCTTCCTTAAGTTAGCACCACCTTGATTCGCTTTATTCCTTAAACATAAGTCAAAGCTTTCCCTGATTATATGAAGCATTCATACAAATATTTACTTTTCAAACGATTACCTATAACAAGACTTTGATAAAAGAAGCGAATTAATAAATAAAACTCTTTAAAATATTGTAAAAATATGCGTTCATACCCAAACTTTAAAAGGGTAAGAGTATAGGAGGATTTTTCTGGGAGGCCTGAAACCCAAAAATTATGTGTATATCCAAGAATTTTCAAGGAATGGGCAATATCTGGCAAAGAGTGGAATATTTCGTAATATTCCATGGAGATGTGACTTTTCTAGGAATTATAAACTTTTTTGGGGTCATGGGTTTGGCTGCATACTGCTTGGCAGTGTCATTTTTTTTTTCGAAGATCAGTTGCATTTTTTATTCTTATCAGTTTACCATACTCTTTGAACCAAATATAAATTTAATTAGTTTTTAATAAGCACTTTTGGTATATTCAAAAACACCTAATTGCAGAAATTGTACTATTGTCAGGTTAATATATACTATCATTTCCTTGATGCGTCAATTGCAAATGTCATTAAAAATTGTTGTCAATTATAACAATAATTAAAGAACTTGACAACTATTTTTCATCTCAGGTCTTCAAATAATTTAACTAACTGCACCAGAAATTCACACCATCACCTTTGCTTGATACTGAAGGATTGACATCTAAGAATCAATTCCTTTATATTTTTACGTTGTGACACAATTTTCTCAAACAGTCGCCATTTTATTTCATAGCATGCATTGTTGGATTTAAGTTCACACAATGGAACCATTAGGTGAAAAGTGTATTATGTCTTAAGATAACCATCTTTACATTTTCCCTATCAAAACTCAAACCTAAACCGAAGTAAAAAATATTAAAATCACCTAAAGAATTGATTTACTTCTCATTCGCAAGTCTTTTGTTGAAAGATATCTGCTTGGCTTTCCTTGAAAAGAAGTTTCACATAGATAATGTAAAACTTTGAGATAAGTTTAATGCTAAGGTTGTTACGTTTGATGTTAAGGTTCTTACAGTTATCTCCCTTCCCAATGGAAATGCACCCTTCACAATAGAACCCTATTTTGTTGTCAGGTAAATTAAACACCCCCGTAGACAATGATCGAAACCATCATTCGCAAAAGTTTTGAATTTTCAAAATATTGCAACAATAAACAGTGACAATGAAGGTGATTTGGCATTCACTGCAGCACTTATTCCGGAAAAATCTAATTAGCAAGTGAAGTATGTTGTGCGATTTCATATATATTTCTGAAGATAAAAATTTGCTTCCGTTTCTATTTCTCTTTACTGTTGAAAACATTTTTTATACCTTTTTCAGGCTTTTCCTTCCTTGAACGGTTGTTTCAGCTATACAAATATTTTCCAGCTTCTACAAACTCAAATACCTTTTCATAAAAAAAAAAAAAAAAAAAACATTTTCCCATGTAAGCGTAAACTGATGAAACCTGTTTATCTTCATCCGTCAAAGCTAGACGGATTATGGTAGACGGATGAAGATATGCTTTTCAATCCTTTTCTTTCAAGTTAAAAATACCATAGTAAAAAAGTAAAAGAAAGCGCAACTAAATACAAGTTCGTCATTTTAACCATATAGCAGAAGCATCACACGTGGGCGTGGATCCACCTCCCCCAAAAGGAGTTTGGCAAGTCTGTGAAAACTGAAATCATAAGATTTTAGCGCGAAATATTGGTTCAATCCTTTTTTTTCAAACATCAATGTAGGTCGGGAAAGATGTAAGTAAAAATGACCAGTCAGTTTGAAACATAATTCAATTGCTAAAAGACATTTAAGGTTAAAGGCCTAAAAAAGTGTACAAATAGGCCAACATTTTCAGGTCAAGGAGGATTTTAGTCTTAACCTTCGTTCAAATTGAGGAACATTCTTGGATTAAGCCTGCAAAACGGGTGCTGAAAGTATGAAAGCTCCCGTCTTTTTGTAGTAAAAATAGTCTTAGCGGAAAACAATAGCCCCCCCCCCATCCCCCATTCTTTGCGCTTAAAATACCAGCATTACTATAGTTTTTATTGCGTTAGTACAATAACATCTTAATGTATAATATTCTCTTTTAAGTATTGTACACATATCTTCCTTTGCAAACATTTATGACTTAAATTGTTTTGAATCAGGTTCACACTTATGTATATTATGTTCATCCGGAACACTACTAAGATTTTATTCGAGCGTGGGGCCAGATTACGAACGTGGATTAAAAATAAGCATGATTCTATTTATTGTCTACTTGACTTTTCTACATTCTCTTCATTTAGGATTACATTTTCCAAACATACTTTTCAATTCCATCAATATGAAAAGACATGGGATGTCTCAGTTAGTCAATTGTGCTAAAATCTATTCTACTCTGCAAGAGGCATCTGCTGTGTGACATCTCGTGTTTTCCCCATTGCTCTGTTACTTATGGCGACAAGCCTGTCTAAATTTAATAAAAAAAATTCTCACATTGAGCACCTTGCGATCATACAAAAAAATTGAAGCTCTACGCCCATTCCAGAAAATAGTGACACACACCTTGCCAGCTAAGAACTGTTTCCTAATTTCCACATATTCTCTCGTTTTTAATCCCCCTGTGAACTGACACAAACCTTAATATACGAGCAATTGACAGTTCTATATTTCTAAGATGTACCATTAATCTTACCAATTATTTTCAATGTTTATACCAATCTCGCGAGGTAAAAACTTGATGGCGATTGGTTTGTAAAAAAGGATTCACTTCCTTCGTCAACATAAAGTTTTTTACAACTGACTAGATCTGACGAAGCCAAATGACCGCCTTTGCAATTCCTGACATGCCCCCACAACCTTTCTAGAGACAATCGCCGACTCCATTTAGTATTACGACTCAATAAAAATGAGCTTTGTTCACATTTGATCCGAACTTTCAAATATGACATTATAGAAAGACGTGTTAAGGATTATAGTTACCAAATAATATTCAGATAAAAACTTAACCATTCAATCCAACACAATAATATCCGGAGATGACGGTCGCACCATGGACGACTCGGGGGCCAGTGGTAGTGCTGGAGTAGTTGGTCGATTGGCACTATGGATGGCTGAGATGGCACTGCTGGCGTGTGTTCCCGTCTCATCACTATCAGAATCTATTAGAAGTACTTCCTCAACATGTTTAGTCTTAACCTCAGTTCCAACAGTGGCTGCCGGTGCTGCTTTTACTACTGAAACCTCTTCAACATCCTCTAAATCAAATATTTGTTTGTCTGTGTCTGTTGATCTGAAATTCGGCTTTCCTAAAAGAGTATGTCTCTCTAAGCTACCTTTGTTAAATGATATCACTAAATTTGAACTTTAAAAGAGGGACTAAAAAAGACATAGAAGATAGATAATGTTAACATGTTACTATTCAATGCAGAAAAGAAAAGTACTATTGTCAATAAAGAACTGGAGACTGTCAAAAATGGACAGAACGAAATATCTAGTGAATACTTCTATATTACTTCGGCCTCTTTTTTGTATAAAAACGTTAGGATGTTTGACGTTTAAATTCAACCATTGCTACAGACCCATATTAGCGTGCCATACTGGACACGATTGTTAATTTTTTTGGAGGCTTTTAGAACATTAGATCGAACGCAAGGAGCAAAACAATATAAAAAGCAAATGAATGAATCATCTTTTTTTAATCATTTCAAGAATAAATTGAGCAATTTGTTTTCTTTTGTTGACCTTAAAGGAAGGCCTGTCATTTGAGGGGAGGGGGAGGAGGACATTTACTCCCCTAATTAAGTGATTTTTTCAACTTTTTATTCTCCATCACAATATGACTTTGATCATCGGTTCTGCTTAAATGCTTAAACCCAAGTGGGAAAACTACGAAAAATATACTTCATTATTCAAATTATTTTTTTTTATCAGTGCAGCAGAAAAAAAGAAAGATAATAACATTAATTTCTTTAAAAATATGTACTATATATCTAAAATTCTTTTACTGTCCTTCGGTTTTCTAAAAGCTCTATGAATATTTTGTGAAGAAAAATCTCCTCCCTCAACCACCAAGTTTGGTAACGCTCCTGCATGCATGAGAAGATGAATAGAAAGGATAACCGACTGCTTTTCAACTGAAATAATGGCGTTCGAGAAGAAATAAATTTTGACTCATTGGCTGGAAAGACAGACGGTAAAATTATAAAGCGTTAGAATGACAGGAAATTCAACTGACAGAAAAAAGACTCGAAAACAGGGTAAACATCAAATAAAACTATGAAGTAAAATTCTAAAGCAATTTTTCAATGTACAACCCAAGATGGCTGGGTTCTAGATGGAGTGGGTGATGTGTGGTAGTGAGAGGGTTCGAATAATTTGCTTGGACGACAATGAACGAGAGGAGTTTGTACTACTTACGGCGAATTCGGTCCCACTTCTTATTTTAATTGACATTATTTAACTTAATATAATAATGGACGAAGGACCAAAAACTATAAGCAAAAAACAGCGATCATTCTGTGCTTTTTTAAGCGTAAGAATGCAGAGTTCAGGAGAACAAAGCAACAAAAGTTCGATTGAGACAATCTTGGGTCCAAAACGCATAGCACTTCTATAATATTTAAAGCAGACTGTATAGCACTTCTAGGGTTCATTTGAAATGACAGTAGAAAACAACAATTTAGAGCACCTATCGGTTAGTCAGAATAAACCTATGTTCACATGCACTAGTTTGGGTCAAATAACTAGTTTCGATCAAACGTGAAAAGGGTTAGCATCAACACTATCTTAACGGTAAATTCTGTACTATTGTGCCATTTTAGTTCTCTCTGTCAGTATATCAGTATCTCTCTGTCAGTATTTTTCGCTCTTGAGCAAGATTAATAAATAAAAAAAAAAAAAAAAAAAAATTTCAACTGAAAATAAGGAGCAACAATAAAACTTAAAACGAACAAAAATTATTACATAAATGAAGGGGTTCGACCCCTTGTCAATTATTCTAGTTAAACGGCCTTTGTGATCCGGGGGTCATTCTAAAAGAGTAAGAACAAAATCGAACTTTAGCGTAAAGAGCGAGGTATTGACGAGGGAACGAACCGGCTCATATACGTAATAATTTCTGTTCGTTTTAGTTTTAATGTTGATCCTTACATTTAGTTGAAAAAACTTTTTTTTATTTAATTTCTGATCATTTTCAAATAATGCTGGGAAAATCGGCACCGCCTTCATGAAAAATTCCTCTATGGAAAGATCCTCCTACGTAACCCCTAAACCCCTACCCCCGCCAGAAAAAAATCCCCCCTGAAAAGGTCAGTAAACTTCCTATTAACCAATACTATAAGTAAACAATGGGCAAAGATCATAACTTGCAGCCCTTCCCCGGGGGAGAGTTGGTGATTAAGTTGTCTTCAGAGATATAGTTATTAGATTCTTAGACTATCCTGAACAAAATGGCTGTCTCAAATTTTGATTAGGTAACTTTGGGAAAAATGAGCGTGGAAGGGGGCCTAGTTGCCCTCCAATGTTTGTTGTCACTGAAAAAGGCCACTAGAATTTTTAATTTCCGTTCGGATGAGCTCTCTTGTGACATTCTAGGACCACTGGGTCGATGAGATCACCCTGGGAAAAAAGAACAAAAAAATTAAATAAAAATAAACACGCATCCGTGATCTTTCTTCTGTCAAAAAACAAATAATTCCATATTTTTGTAGATATGAGCTTGAAAACTTTGCATTAGGGTTTTCTGTTACGCTGAATCTGATGGTTAACTTTTTGTTCCAATTTGTAGAAACAGAGTTTCACGGTAATATAAAAAAACTGAAATGTATCTGTGAGTGACTCTTGTCACTTGTAACTTGTCACTTGTAACTTGTCACTTGTGAGTGACTAGAAAGTGACCCTTTCTAAGACTCTTGCACGAAATGATGGGCCTGTTGATTATAAAATCATTGCCCCCATCCCCTTGGTTTTGATCAATGAGATAAGTTAAAGGCCGACTCACAATAGTATTTTACTAACGAAAGGATTCAGCTTATTCAAATACAAATTGAATTTTGCGAAACACAGACAAATGCTACCATTCAGATTTAAGCGTCTAGTGCCATCATTTTAGCACAGAGATGCAAAGATGCTAACCAATCAAGGCTTACTTAAGGCGCTCTGACAAGCAGTAAAAGAACCTTCATTAATTTTAGCGCATTTTGAAATAACAGTGTTTTTAGAATAAATTTTGGAATGCTTTTGTTTTAGTTTTTAGTAATCCTCTTACAATTTTTTTTTACCATTTTTTTTCTCACAAAATCTGAAGATGTGGAAATTGCCCACTTGTCTCTGATGTTGTAAAAATAAGACATCTGAGATGGTTTGGTCACATCTTCCAGAGACCATACGAGCATATAAACGACAAATACTTCAAATGCCTTCCACTACCAAGTTAGAAGAAGAAAGCAGGAAGACGAAAGAAACAGTGGCTCGTAACTCCTAAGTCCGACCTTAAGCGTATTGTTGGCTTCCAAGAACGCCTTATCCTGGATGGGGTTTGGATGTACAAGTACGTACAAGTACATAGACAAGTATTGTAGTGGTAATGATAATCTTATTAGAGCTTTCATTGTTATTCTTAACGGTTTTCATATTTAGAGGCTCGTTTTGCTTCAAAATCTAATTTCTTTGGATCTATGAACCCCATCTATTAAGCTAATAGCATCTGTTGAGTGTTGACTAGCACACAATTAATTGTCAGTTATTAGCAAATTTGTTTTCAAAGTTTAAGTTTATTATAAATATATTTATCAATTGACTTCTTGGCGCTAACTGATCTTCATTTAACTGTGTAGCTATTACCCATTGCCTAATATCAACCTTTTTACCCCTTTAGCTCTGTGCACTGAGCTGGTCCGCAGAAGTCTAGTCGTATGTTAACATATTTTAACTTTATAAAAAGGCTTTATATTTCCCTAAAGTATAACTGAGAGTCGTAAACTCAAATGTAGTCACTTTGTTAAGATGTACCTTTTATTACCTGTTTTGTTAGCCCTATTCTACCTATGAATTTCCCCTTTTTTTATACGGCGCAAAAGCTTAGAAATCAATACAATTCATTGACATTAATCATTCGCACGACTGAGACTGCTTTTATGTACTTACCACAAATTATTTTTGGTTCCCAAGAGCCATCAATTTTCATTTCCACCTCGGTAAAATCACTCGGCAAGAGCCTAGAGTCTAGTACCTTAGTAAAATAACCATCAATGACAAGATTATCGTAGAGAATGGTTTTGTCACAAACCGGGCACATCCAAGTTGGCTTCCTTTCATTCATTTGTAAAAACAAAGATGCATCGAAACATTGAAGGTGAGAACATGTCGTTGGTCGACATGGAATGGCCATTCTGACCTTCCCTAAGGGACAGTTTACTGAAACACGAAGAGACGTTAACGCTATCTCAGAATCACGATCCACCTAGAAAAAGAACGAATATATTTCAAAATAATTCTGGTAACTACTCTACCTCCAGGTTGGTCAAAAGAACCCACTCATTCTGAAAACCGTAGCTGAAACATACGATTTTTGGTATCTCTCTAAGGTTAGACTTCTTTTTTGCCTTTATACCTCTGTCCTCGCTTATAAACGTAATGGACTACTCAAAAGAAGCACTTCTAGGATCAACCTGACACAAATTTAATTGTATAGAAATAGAACTTAAATTCTATGTGAGTCAATCTTAGAAAATTTTGAAAAGATTTATAGAACTAGCTAGATCAAAAAAAAAAAAAAAAAAAAAAAAAAAAAAAAAAAAAAAAAAAAAAAAAAAAACTCTTAGCACCTTTGAATGCCAATAGGTAAACAATCAAGCTAATTTTAAACTCTGCTTTCGAGAAAATCTGCGAATCTGTTCGTAATCGCAGCCGCTATGATCCAATTTCACGTCTTTTACTATTATTGCTCCCAATAACCAACTTTTACATTAAAAAAAATAATAAAGGTTGCTTTAAACACCAAAGTTAGTTCGATTCTTAAGACATCCAAGAAATCCGTGTTGATGTTTTGTATAGCGTCGCTGAAGTTCAGTGGCCTGGAGAGGGACAGGTACAGCTATGTTACGGAGACACAAATTCTTTGCTTTTATAAGTTAAACCGATAATTTCATCTAATATTTAGCCACCGGTGACATCATTAGCACTCGGATGGATTTTACACCCTAGGGCGGAAAGGTCTATTTGGAACTAGTGAAACGAAGGGAGAAATTAGCTTAAATCAGAATCAAATCAGCTCCGGACTTCAAATCAGAAACTGGGAGTGATTTTATTTCAAAAGATGTGTTTGTGAACCCCAAGGTCACCTCTATACAAAACGCAATTAGCAAATAAAAAAGCGTGTAAGGTGGCCCACTCACTACGTTAAAAAAAAAACAAAAAAAAAACACGAGTGCATATCGTGAGTGCGTGAAAAGTAACACCATTCCTCGTGCAACATTAATGGCAATCCGCTCGATTAATTATAACAATTACAGTGTCAAAACTGAAAAAAAGTGCTATAATTGACAAGGTGTAAGTTTGTACAGAAGGGGTAAAAGTACTCCCTCTCGGTCACTATCTAATTTCCGATCGGGATGAATCCTTAAAATTTAGAGGACATCTCTGTGTCAGCAAAATAGATTGATCTATTCCTCTTTGGAGGGGGAAGGCACCGCCAAAGCCAGCGCAGGAGGGGGATCTTATGACTGCACTGCCTTCGGGGGAGGGGGTGCACGCCACTGCTACCGGCATGGGGGGGATATGCCGGGATTGGATATAAAAATATCCAATCCAGATGTTCTATGGTGTGCTTTAAAAATGTTTTTTTTTGCTGTGTAAATATTCAGTTTGTGAATATGTATTGTTCTCCTTCATGCTATTATGAGAACTATTGAATTTAAAAAGCTTATTTATTCATAATTGTACTTTTGATACAGAAAGATGTTTATTGAATAAACAAAATGGATATTCACTTTGTTGTCATTATTGTTTTGAATGAAATGTAGGCTACTTTACTGCCCTAAGAACAAATTGTAGCAGTAAAGACAATCTATGTGAATATAAGGTTTAGTAAAAACATACATACATGAAAACTATTTTCTTTCTTGAATGGAATTTAGGAACAAACCAAGTGTCTGTTTACAAAACTGTTAACATGAAAATCTCTAACAGTACTTTATAAAAAGGTGCGAAAAAACTCGTTATAAAAGAGATGCTCATTGAAATTTAGTTAGCAAAAAATTGTGTTCAATATTTATTACAAAAAGAAAAAAGAATGTGATGTTAGAAAACTAGTTAGCATAAGAAAAACTTACTGAAGAAAATAGAGTTTATTAAAATTCAAACAACAAAGAGAGATAAAACTGAACAAAAAAAAATCAAACGAGACTGCAGCCAGTAGAGAGAAAAGAGATGAAAGACTAAAACATCGCGGATATTTCACCTGTATGTAAACTAGGCGTCCTCAGCACAAGATAAAAAGAAAATAAACTAAACTAAAAACAAATAAAACCACCACCAATAATAATAAATACAATTGTCGCTACTGACTCACGTAGGGAAAAGAAGCTATTAGAGTTACTTCAATGAGAACATCAAAGCAACCGAGGAAAAATTAAAAAAATGAAACTAAGTTAACTATTCTGTTGCGAAATAATACTCTTGTTAGCTAATATTGAAGCAACTCTTTTTGGTCCAGTAGGTAATCGTGTCCCCTGGTGATTATGTAAAATTGTAATTCCCTTTCTTTGTTGATTTTTATCTCTCTTTGTTGTCATGGCTGGGCAGTTCGGCTTAAGAACTTTTATTAAAATTCTGTTAGCTGAAAAAAAATACTATGTCAAAATATTAGTTACGATTAAGAATTGCTAAAATTTAATTAGCGAAATAAAATCCGAATGAAGAAAAAAACAAAGCACATTAAAGTTTAGTTGACAGAAAAAAATATTAGTGAAAGAAAGAGGTTACTAAAATCCAGTTAGCTGAAAAAAAAACTTGGCAAAGAAAAGTTTTATTAAAAGTTAGTTAGCGGAAGAAAAAATATTGTCTTAGAAATTAGTCAAGAATTCTTTTTTACACGGGATTAAAGTCTAAACACGCATTTGACTTTAATTTTGAAAGAATTCCTATTATTTTGCCATCATTCCAAAAACTTATCTGTACAATGGTGATGTTTAAATAGCATTCAGCCATCGTGATTCAGGTTAGGTTAAGTTCTATTTCCTATGGTACCGTCAGAAATAACAGCCCTTATTACTACTGATAACAAAATACATTTTAGGGTTACTTTGAAACTGGGAGTTACGGATGGAGATTTCAAAACGGTTGGAAGAAAACTTTTTTTTTTCCGTTTACAGGTCCTCCTCATGGGCCAACCAGTATCTTTCAACTTTCCGGGCACTAGGGTTATCCTGGTTAAAGGACTTTTTTCTCAGTCTCCAGCTCAGCAGTATATTTTTACATTGTTTTTATAAGTAGTGTTTTTTTTATGTCTTATTTCTTTATTTTTTTTCGCAAGGCAAAGTCGTTATTTTATAGAAGTGCTTAATATTGCACTATTTTTTTTTAACCCCGCCGCCGCACGGTCTGGGCCAAGCTCCCACGCGCCGCAGCGGGCGCCATGCCTCCCGACCATTACAGCGGCTACTCTGGCCCCCAGGGAGGAGGCAACCTCGAGTGCTTTTTTTAATGTCTATTTTACGTTGTTGATTACTCCCTTTGTAAATATGTTTCAGTACTTACGTAAATATGCTTTAAATATGTAGAGTATGTATATATATGTTAAAGAAAACATGTATTTTTTTTTTGTCTTTTGGTATTCGACAGATTGAGGTTAAGTTATTTGTATTTTGACAGCGAGATGAGCAATGTGTATCAATTTAAAACTTCATTCAGATCTTTTCTTTGCGGACCATCAATGTCTAGCAAAACGACACTTTTAACAAAATAATTCAAATAGTAATAAAATGTTGTGGTAAGAATCCTATGATAAAATAAAGACTATTGCACCAGACATAAAATCCGTAAAGGACTTGGCGTGATTAATATTATTGAACCAAACTTGTGGTTGATTATTGATGATTTAGTTGAATCCATTGAAAAATAGTCTACGGATATAACTTTCAAGACGATGGGAAAAGAATCTTATTCATTTTAGGGAATCCCACACTCCCATCCTGTTTTTTTTTTGTATATTAGGGTCTCCTTGGCCATGAACTTGCAGAAGCAAGTTTCAAGCTGTTCAGACAAAATTTATTTTGCACTTTTTCGGCCCCAATTTTCGGACAAAGCTACATTGTATTTTGTGCATTTGGACCTCCTTGGCCCAAACAGTTAAGGATATAAGTTTCAAGCCAATCAGGGGAAAATGTTTTTGACAGTTTTTTAGCCCCATCTTTGGAGACCCGAGCTTCCCAACTAACTTTTTTCGAACGTTGGGGTTCTCTTCGCGCAATGACTTACACTTTTAAGTTTCATTCCATTCAAAACACAATGGTTTTTGGCCGCTTTTCAGACACATTTTAAGGTAAACCAATATTGGTTAATTTTTCTTATTTCTTTTTTTGTATGTTGAAGTCACATCGACCAGAGGTCTTCCAGCTACAAGTTCTAAGCCAATCAAAAATAAATTGAGACCATTTTCTCAGCTCGTTGTCGGGGCCGTGTCCTAGCCTAATTTTGTGTACATTACATTTTCCTTACCTCATGACGTTACGGATATTAGTTTCAAACCACTCGGGAAAAGTTTTTGGCCTTTCTTAAGGCGCCTGTATTCTCAAAATAGTACTTTAATTTAATTTAAGGCCCTTAGACTCAAAATAATCAGAGAAAATAAAATTTGAGTCTATTCTTACAACCCCTCTATTCTCCCTTCATCTCAAACAAAACGTCAGGTCCTCTTGGTCCAAGGAACGGTACCTGACAGTTTTGATCCAATCATACAGCGAATATCAAGCTCGCTTGCCTTTACCCTATAAAGACTATAAAAACTTATATAATAATGTGTAGTTTGCATATTCTATAGCTCCTGCTCCTGAGGCTACGTATGTTATGTCAGACGTATGTGTAAATTAATTGGACTCTTCAACAATTTTGTAAAGAATGTATTTCGGGAAATATTGTTCTGACGCGGTAGAGTGTTTTTAGCGTGACCAAGGGCCAAAAAAAGGTTTGTTCACTCAAAAAAAAGATTTGTTCACTGGTATCCAAGAGTCAATGCTCTACCTCACCCGGGTCACTGCAACGTCGAGAATAAGTTCCCCAGTTTTTCTGTTTGTCTCTACTTTTTGCTTGATACAAAACCTAGTTCGTGTGCCTTTATCAAGTAAGGAATCCCCAACACTGCTGTTATTGGCGAATTAATAAAAATAGAACAAAGCTGTTTTTTTGTGATTCGGAAGAGAAATGACTAGCCAGTTTTCCTTTTTACGCCTTTCATTTACTCTTCATTTTGTGTCATTGTCGCAGACCAACTTCCACCAAACTTTTTCGAATTGGTTGCTCATGGAATCAAACAGTTCGTGGTAACGAACTGTAGTAAGGAGCGACCCGGCTCAATAGTAACAAAAACTCTAAAAAATTGAACTTTGATATCAATAGCTACATCAAAAGAATCGCATTGTAATGCTGATTTTAAATATATAAGTTTCATCAAGTTTAGTCTTACTTATCAAAAGTTACGAGCCTGAGAAAATTTGCCTTATTTAGGAAAATTGGGGGAAACACCCCCTAAACGTCGCAGGATCTTAACGAAAATGACACCATCAGATTCAGCGTATCAGAGAACCCTACTGTAGAAATTTTAAGCTCCTATCTACAAAAATGTGGAATTTTGTATTTTTGCCAGAAGACAAATCACGGGTGCGTGTTATTTGTTTGTTTGTTTTTTTTCTTTTCCCCAGGGGTCATCGTATCTACCAAGTGGTCCTAGAATGTCGCAAGAGGGCTCATTCTAACGGAAATGAAAAGTTCTAGTGCCCATTTCAAGTGACCAAAAAAATTGGAGGGCATCTAGCCCCCCTCCCACGCTCATTTTTTCCCAAAGTCAACGGATCAAAATTTTGAGATAGCCATTTTGTTCATCATAGTCGAAAACCATAATAACTATGTCTTTGGGGATGACTTGCTCCCCCACAATCCATGGGGGAGGGGCTGCAAGTTATAAACTTTGACCAGTGTTTACATATAGTAATGGTTATTGGGAAGTGTACAAACGTTTTCAGGGGGATTTTATTTTGTTTGGGGGTAGGGCTGAGGAGAGGGGGCTATGTTGGAGGATCTTTCCTCGGAGGAATCTGTCATGGGGGAAGAAAAATTCAATGACAAGGGCGCAGGATTCTCTAGCATTACTATAAGAAAACAATGAAAAATAAACATGAAAACGTTTTTTCAAATGAAAGGTAGAAGTAGCATTGAAACTTAAAACGAACAGAGATTATTACGCATATGAGGGGTTCTAAAAATACTTTAGCATAAAGAGCGAGGTATTTAGGAGGAGATAAATATCTTGCTCTTTATGCTAAAGTATTTTTAGTAATTTCAACTATTTATTCTACGGCCTTTCTGATTCAGGGGTCATTCATAAAGAGTTGGGACAAAACTTACGATTTAGTGTAAAGAGCAAGGTATTAACGAGGGTACAAACCCCCTCGTATACATAATAAAAATATAAGGTTATGAAAGTTTGTTTGAAAATGGTTAAGACACCACTGTTTCATTTTTTATATTGAAGGATCGACGTCGCTTATTGGATTATTGTGTAATCCGGTTTATTGGGAATCCGTATTTGAACCTAAATATTTTAGACGTATTAAAAGGATCACCTACATTGACCGAGTATTAAATGAAGAAACAAAAGCGAACATTAGTGTTTCTTCACACAATTTTTTTCGGGGGGGGGGGAGATTACGGTTTATTGCCCCTAACTGTTTTTTTGTCGATATTTGCATTCCAGTGAAGTTATTGGTAGTGTTACTGTAATATTTATATTACTGTATAATAGTGCTATATTTAATTGAGAAGAGAGTAAATTTTGTCAAGCGAAAGCATTCATGCGACGTCGATTTTATATTGGTCAATAAGATACGCTTTAAATAACTAGCTACCAAAAATGAAACTTTTTTTCGTTTGTAAAAGCTCCTACGGATATAGATGGGACAAGAGTCTAACTTTAAGTTGTGAAACTTAATAATAATACGTTGTGCTTACCTAAATTAATAAAAAGAGCAAATGAATAAGGACTCAAAATTCCACTGAAACATCACTTCACTGGCTTTCAAGAGCTCAATCAAAAAAGAGCGAAGGATCCTGTACTTGAAGGTCCCACCCCAGAATAAAAAAAAAAAAACAATGTACAAATAAGCACTTTTTTTTAGACTTCCAGTCTTAGTTCAACCGTTGCTTCGGCAAAAAAGATTTACTTTCATACTGAGACAAATTTCGAGCTCAAGCTAAAATAGTATAGCAAAGGAATACATTAGTCAGTGAAAAGAAAAGTCTGAAAGTTACCTTTAATTTATCCTTTATCAGACCCTTTGTATAGTCTATAGGCCATGGGCCTTTTTTATGCATTCTTTGCAAAAGATCTTGCGAACTTAATTTTCTTACAACATAAGCAGCTACAACGTAATTTTTATACATTTCCGGAGTCCAAGAAACAGTAATAGAATTAGATCCAATGGGAGATAAATTGCAGTATGGTGAAATATCAACAGGCCTTGGTGGTCGCTTTGGCTCAACACCAGACTTATTAGTTGGAATTGGGTTAGGAAGTTGAACTGCTTTTCCATTCACTTTTACACCAGTATTGCTGGGAAAACAGTCATCTTGTTCACTTGTAGTTTCAAATAATGCAAATCGAATTTGTATTTGGACAGGATAAGAATCGCTTTTTCTTAAATCTCGACTTGAAACAATTTCAGTAGCTTGTTGTGGTGTGAGACTGAATTGAACCAGCCCTTCTTGAAAACGATCGACAGAAGATGGAACAAGACCACTTGGTTTGATCAGTTCAGCCAGGACATCATAAAAGGGAAGCTTTTTTAGTTTTACGTCAGTCTGAGTTAGAAATTCACTGGCTGCAGATTGACCACCATGCGATTGAGTTTTACTATATGTGTTTTGTCCTCCTAATGCCGAAGTTTCGAGGTTTCGTGCTTTATAAATTTCTTTTATTTTAGCATTAATTGCAGGATTTTTCATCTTTATTACATCAAGGGCTCTTTGCTGCAAATCCTGTTTTCTTCCGGCACTACTTTTACCCCCAAAACTTAATAGCATAGTAAGTTCCGACACACGAAATGCTAAGACCATAGACCGCAGCTCCTGATCGGACATCTTTGATGATAATGTATCTGAAAAGGAAAAATCATTTTTTCTTATGCATTTATTGTCTAAGAAATGGAGGACAACTTTGAGTAGCCCGGCATAACCATAAGCTCATTAAAACATTCGATTTTTTTTTTATAAATTATAATGCTGAAGTCAAGACGTCGAAGCATTTACACAGAGGATTAAAAGAAGTACATAATGAGCCACACCCTCTTTTGTCCCAAATAATTGTATTGACTCAGTTTTGTCTTTTCTGAAGGATGATCCCTGGAAATAAGAATCAATCCATTTTTAAATTGGACATATTCATTTGAGCATTGATTCAGAGTTTATGATGTTAAATCTTTTATTTTTGGATTTAAACCATACATTAGCTGGCAAGTGATTATAGTTTCGTTGCAGAATATTTACTGAAAATAACGAATTCAGTTACTTTGTAAAGATTATTTTGAAACTAACTTAATTGGATGTTAGCTGTTTGACAGCATGGTTAATAATAAACTGATTTGATTTTGGCTTATTGTCCATATTTGTTGGCTATACTATTATGACGGAATATGTATATTCGTCGGTGTTGAATTTCGTGCAATCTAATCTAAAAGAAGGAGTAAGTGACGAAGTTATTGCTAACCATGCTGTTGGTTTTTTCGATGAGAAGTCTATTATGGGGGCTAAAATAGAACTTTGGTTTCGTGTTTACGAGGGTGAAGGTGTGCAAAGACGCCAAGGCGATCAAGCTAATTACCGTCACATTAAGGACATGATGAAAATCTTCCGGATATGCGATACCAAAAATTTGTCTTTGCATACATACGTGATCATTTTACCTACCAAGGTTCCTGTTATTCCTGCTGTGGCTTATTCTAGCTTCGCCTCAAAGCTTGTAAGCATTGATTCGGAACTTAAGCAAATTCGTGGGAAAATTTCGTCGTATAATCTCAAATCCTCCCCCTCTTAGTAGCCCTGGCCCTCAGTCATTGAATCATGATCAGACGACCGTTGTTATTTCAAAAGTCCCATCATAAGTAAATGATCCTGCCAAGCGTCGCGAGATAATAGACTCATTCCAGGTCATGAATGCATTCATAGCATCAACCCCTCTGGCGATTAGCTGGTGGGACCAATTGACAAGATTGCTCCAAGGGACTTTTGCAGTGCCGTTCCGTCTGTAATGATACGACCAATTTTGATGAGGGGATGCTAATTGATTGCAGTAATATTACTCATACGAAACGAATAGGCAATTCGTTGGCTGTTAGAGTGTTTTTTGAAAACGATGTTGCGGTCGCTAATGCACTTCGACTTGGTATAAAGATTGGGTACGAGATATATCGAGTTTACGAATTCCAACGCCCACCCAAATGCTGTTATATTTGCCAATCACCAAATCAAATTGTGATAAAGAAAACGCTGCTTCCGTTGCGCAGGGCAACATGAATCCTCGCCTGATTCTCCGTGCCAGGCTACACCAAAGTGTGCAAACTGTCAAGGCAATCATGTGTCATTTTCATTGAAATGCGGAATTCTTCGTGAACTGCTGTCGAAACGGTCATCTTTTACAAGAAAATGAGTGCTATGACTAACTTCCCCATATGCTCGTTCAATATTAACAGTACAAAAGATAAAGACGTTTCTTTACATGAGCAAATTTTGATGTTTTATTCCTCCAGGAACATCTCGTACCTTTAGTAAGCTTAAACTCCCTACGGAGAAGTAACGAACTCTTAGTAATATCTAAAAGTGCACGCAAAACCTCTGGCAGACCATCAGGCGTCCCAGCATGTTTAATAAAAAAGACTCTATTTTCACCACCCCCTTTATGTCAACACAAGAGTGATTGTTATATTACTATTCATCTTGCCAACCTTGTCCTCATTAATGTTTATCTCCCCTGCGACCAGAAATCCCTCCGAAGTTTAACAAAATTTACAAAGTCTTGAACATTAATAAAAAGTCTTCTGAATGGCATTGAGAGTAATCGACTGGACTGGTTATTAATCGGTGATATGAACTGTATTATTAATTCTTCATCAGTGCGTACTGAGCTTCTTTTACATTCACTACCGAATAGTTACAAAATTTTGAAGAAAGATTCCTCCCATTCCTATATCCCTAGTAGTGGCTCACTTTTGGACATTGACTATAGTATCGTTTCTTCTGATCTCATCTGTGGCAAAGTCCACGCTGATCAGGATGAACGTGATTATGACCATCTCCCCCTATATCTCACTGTTACCCTTAATGCTACTGCTGAGAAGAACCTTCGTCCTAATTCTAGAAAGTGGATTTCTAAAAGAGAATGGAACAAAGCTGACTGGCCTCTTTATTTTTCTACGCTTGTTAGCCTTCTATCAGCGATTAAAGTCCCTTTTAATCTGTTGTGTACAAGCGTTGGGTCCTCACAAGCTAGAATTCAGCTTAATATTTATTATAGCCGCATTGTATTGTGCTTAAAGAGGTCTGAAGAGGTAGCTGTTCCCCTATGTTGCTTTCAAGCCCAGACAAAAAGTTCAATTTTGGAAGAATGACCCAGAGCTCAAAACTATAAAAAATCGGGCTAAATTGTGGCTAAAATATGGATAGCTTGCGGTCGCCCCTTAAGGGGTAATGTTCTCGATATTAAACAACGAACAAAGCTTGATTTTAAACGCTATATTCGAAGAGTTAGGTATAATGGTGCCGAATTTCCTAAGACTCCTAGGCAGTGGAAAAAAGTGATTTATGTCGCGTAGTTCAATAGATCACCTACGGCCGACCGAATCCTTAATGTATCATGGATCAATACATTAGTCTTAATCTGTAGCCTGCTTTTCAGACAACACTAGATGACACAATCTATATTTGTGTGGAGTTTGAAGTAAAGGTAGCAGTCACTGTGCACTGAATATAGATTTGGGAAAAGGGAGTATTTGCGAACAGGGGACTATCAACAAAGTTGGGTTCAGAATAAAAGAGAGGCATCATCAGTTTAAATTTGGTTTCATGAGGATAAAATCTCAGTAAAATATTGTTCAGGTTAAATCACCATCACCAAAAATAGTGTTTTTACCCTTTTAGACCTTGCTTAGGGTGGAAATGAGGTACCAGATAAGAGAATTTTTTTGATCCCAATGTCATTTTCAGTTTCCCAGGATTTGATTAAATGAGGAACAACCATTCATTCCCAAAAATATCATCAAATTCTTGTTCTCTTGAAAGTACCCTGGAAATAATCGTTTTTTACCAACAAATAATGTCTCTGAACTTTATTGCTCATATATGTCATTTTGACGGCAATTTTTTGCTGTCTTTATTGTTTTTCATACCCTCTCAGACATAACATCTTGGAATAAACTGTATTTTGGGAATCTGTGTGTCTGATAAGTGTATTTTTGATCATGTTGACCTGTGTTCTGTTTTATCTTGTATTGATAAGTTGTATAATTTTGCTTATGCATCATCAGGGGTGGAGGATAAATTTAAAACTCAACCTTTTGTTAGGGCAACGCCAAAAGCATTTGCAAAAACCTCCTCCCCTGGGTCACATTTAATAATGTGTTAATATTTATGGAACCACATTCAAATTTAGGCTATCATGAATGTTATTGAACAATAATATGAAAAAAACTTCGTTTTCTTTAAGAGTTAAAGAGGCTGCGTCCCAAAGTCGAACCTTAAAACGTACAGGAATTAGGAGAGGCAGTTGGGGGGCTGCCAACCCCCAAACCCACCGCTTTTAAGGACTCTTTTGTACAGGTTTTTTGTTGTGGGGGGCTGCCGCTCCCCTATCCCCCCGCTCTTGGCTTCGGAAAGGCCCTCTTTTAATTAACAAAGAATACAAAACAGGTTTTTGTTTGCTACCCTACCCCCACCCCCAGCTCTTAGCTTGTGTGCTTTGTGTCTGGGAAACAGTTTCAATAATTATGTTAAAATGTAAATGGAGTTGTCAACTTCATTGTTACTAATTACTAGTTTCGGCACAATGGTTCTCCTGTCCTCTTGTGTTTAACATTTTTCGAAGTTATTCCATTATTCATTCATGTAAATTTTTTGTTAATTAAAAGAGGGCCTTTCCGAAGCCAAGAGCGGGGGGTTAGGGGGGCGGCAGCCCCCCACAACAAAAAACCTGTACAAAAGCCTTTAAAAGCGGGGGGTTTGGGGGGGCGGCAGCCCCCCAACTGCCTCTCCTAATTCCTGTACGTTTTAAGGTTCGACTTTGGGACGTAGCCTCTTTAACTCTTTAAGAAAACGAAGTTTTTTTCATATTATTTCTGTACGTTTTTCTACAATCCAGGGTGGATGTAATTTAATAATTCCTGTACTCCTCGTACAGGAATTAGGAGAGGAACCCCCCCGCTTTTAAAGACTCTTTTGTACAGGTTGTTTTTGTACAGGTGTTTGTTTCATATTATTACTTTTAAAATTTTTCTTGCAGTTTTGAAGACTTCTACGGAGTGGAAGGTGGAGGTTACTAACATTGGTGCTTCGTTACTCACAGAAAGTTATGATTTGCTCGAGTTGATTTCACTATCTCCAAAGCGGAAAACCTGGGTATGCTTTTAGGGTTATTACTGTCTCTTGTACAATTGGTATTTTGCGATCGCAATGACGCTTTAAATTGTTCAAAGGAACAAAAAGCACGCAAAAAATCTGGCCAGTGGCAAATGGTTTACAGGTTATAGCCTTTTCTTCTGTGCCAAACAAAAAGAGTATACGTGCACTAATTATTTTGACCTAAGCAAAACATTTTACATTTTGATATATATACATTTGAAGTTCTGAGTGTGGTTACGAAGGAAATGTACATAAATATAGTGACGAACGTACTGCTAAAAAATATCGTTCTGTATATTGTTTTTACATCCGAGATTGGGAATGGATATCGCACGTGCTGCACGCAGTACAAGGGGACATGCCTGTATTACAATTTTTAGCATACTATATTTTTTTTTAGCACTTGAAAATCGTGTACAAGCAATTTGTCTTGTTTTTGATGTCTTTTTTTTACCTTCTATATACTTCTGGAAGATCAATCGCTACTTGGAGCTTTGAACACAGATGAAATCACTGAGCTGAAAGTTCAAGCAATGTTGTGCTGCGTGGATTCGAAAGCATTCCGTGCAGTGACTGGGAAGTGGAAGAGTCTGAAAACCTTTCTTGGAAAAATTATTTAAGTTAATTTAATTTTGAATTTTATTATTTATTATTTTTTTATTTAAATTTTCATCCCGATTTCAACGGAATAAAAGATTACTTACCTTCTGTTTGTGTTTTTCTTCTACTATTTAAACATTCATCTGATGCCAATTTTTGAGACTTACGCATGCGAGCTTTTGTTCGGTTACGCTCCTTTGCCATCTCATTTGTTTGAAAGCGGCTCTTTACATACTCCTTGATTCGGTCCTTATTTTCCTGGTAGTATTCCCTTTTTATCTCGCTAATTTCTTGTTTTTTCTCATTATACTTAATTTTCTTTTTCTGCTTTAGTTGCCGAGCTTTGCTTGGCATTGTAGAGAAGACCTGGTGAGGCAAGAGAAAGATTAATTATGACAGATAGCCTAGTCTGGTACTTAGCTTCGGAAATCTAATCTTCTGCTGTAGAAGATCACTCTTTCCTAACTTGGCCCAAGTTCAGCTGATACAATTCAATCGAGATAGGTGAGGCAAGAGAAAGATTAATTATGATAGATACCCTAGTCTGGTACTTAGCTTCGGAAATCTAATCTTCTGCTGTAGAAGATCTCTCTTTCCTAACTTGGCCCAAGTTCAGCTGATACAATTCTATCCAGATAAATTGTGAATTTTCTCTCAAAAAATGACAGATGGCGTTTAGGAAGTTCATTTCTGATATGCTAGATGGCGTCTGCGTTCAGTTTGGAAAACATTTTCAATCAAGGAGAATTTCCAATTACATAATTTAATTTCTGGAATGGAGCTGGATTTTTATGATGCTTGCAGTCATTCTCGCCGTGCCGAACATAGGCTCTTATGGGGAAATGGGTTTTTCTAAGCTAGAAAATAGGGGGGGTTAAGATTTTCCGACGAAACTTTCCAGGAAAATTACCCGGAAAATTCCGCGTCGAATGAGTCTTCGTACACCCAGATTTGATGTCGGCTGTGACCTGTAGGCGTGGCGAAAAAAAAACAAAAGGAGAACATGAACATTAAGTGGCTATGCGTGGTTTCTGGAAAACAGGGAAGGAGTTATCGGATCGAGCTGAAATTTCGCGGATAAGCTCCTGGGCCCTAGGGGACCTTAACTTGTGTATTTCAGCCCGATCGGACAACGTTAAAGGGGGGGTGGGGTTGGGGGGTCGAAACTTTCGGCCAGATTTTCCCCATGAAGAAAAAGTCGGAGGGGGATGAAATTTGGCAGGTTTCTTAGTTGGAGCTCGGGCTACGAAATGCATCCCTCCCCATCCCTCTGCGACCACTGGAACCGAAGATCGCTTAACATTGTCGTGGTTCGCCTCTTTAAAGAGGCACGAGCGTGCCTCCTTGAACATATAAATTCATTAAATTTGTCTTTTCTAACAATAGAATAATAATAATAATAATAATAACAATAATAATAATAATGATAATAATAATAATAAATATAGTACTCACACTAAAACATACAAGACAATACAAAATGATCACTTTTAATCTATAAAGGACACAAATCCATTACTATCCATGACAACTTGATGCTCAACTATAACATGGTCTAAAGTAGATGAGTTCATTCTAATCCAAATACCCTTTAAACACAAAAGAAAGAAAACAAGTAATGGCAAGTACATACCTCTTCTGAAGGAAAAACTACAATAAAAAAAGAGCATTAAGGTTATGTCCAGGGGAAGAAAATGTCATAATCTAATTAGTAGAAATATCCTTGATGTACTGGATTGGCAACAAATGAGAGAGGGGACGATTCTTGCCCTCTTAGTTTCTTGCTCAAGTCTCAATTCTGAAAAAACCTTGTTTGGAATCTTTTCAATGGAAAAAAGCTTTGTTTTAATTTTTGTATTTATTTTATGAAAAAAAAACAGTGTGCACTTTTTTTGCTGTAAAATGGCACTTTATGATGGTGTTATCAAGTCAAATTTAAGCCAAACATAGTAAGAATCTCATAATTTTAAAGTTTTTTTTGTTTTGTTTTTATTCTTTGAGCTATCTATAGGACCATTGAGTGATAGAGGTGGATTTGTATGCAAATCAATTATTATATCAGAAAGAGCATATAAAAGGAATTAAGCAGCAGGCTATGTTCACCTTGCCAAAGGCAGCTATGGAATCTTGTATATATTTACCTAATTAGGTTTCACAAGTGCATTTTCCAACCTCTGATCATAAGGATTGACAATTTTTGCGTAAATGTACTTCAAAAAAAGGAGTATTATGGGTATCAGTTAAACATTCTCCCTCTCCAGAAGGAAACACTATAAAATTCTGGAAACTACTTTAAAACATTATCAGGGTCTATGGATTTATGAATGATATAGTTCAAGTAAACATCAGTGAAGTTTCAGGATAGCAGCTATCCAGAAGGAGACATGCTATAACAAAAAGATACATTTGGATTGTTATTTTTATGTCAGTTTTTATGGTTTTATTGAGTAAGATTAATATTAACACACTATTCAGGTAGCTAAGAAATAAACTTACCTCTGTAGTCAGAATTGCATCCTGAATCCAAATTTAACATTCATGTGTGTGGGAAACAAACTTTACCCCTACCAAATATATATATACCAATTTAGGGTATGTATTCCCACATTAGGGAGGTGGGGGAAAATTTCATTTCTGGTACTAATGAATGTTAAATTTAGATTCAGGATGCAATTCAAACTGTAGAGGTAAGTTTAAACTTTATCACTTCACCTAACATGTAAGTATATACCCTGAATTTTGTATATATAAGGGTGAGGGTAAAGTTCATTTCCAATGCAAATGCATGTTAAATTTGGATTCAGGATGTAATTCTGACTGTAAAGGTAAGTTTTTTTCTTAGCAATGAGAATAGTCTGTTAATATAAACTTTACCCACTTTATTTAAGTATTTGGTTACATATCCTACATCCCCTTCCCAAAAATCTTATATAGCCTAACCCTGAGGTATACAAACTTGGCTACTAACATGATAATTAGTGAAAAACTGAGGTAAAATTCTAGTTGATTGACTTCTTGCTATCTCAGAAAGGGGTTAGGTTAAGAAAATGACACTTTCAGGGCTTGGTCTGCAGGCTAAAGTATATCCCAAGAAGGTATTTTGAAGTACCTACCTCCACTCCTTCTCCCTTGAGAGGGCCCTGACCTTTGATGACCTTCAAAAATATGTCTGTTATAAAAGTGAAACCTTGCAAAATAGATCTTCTGCTTGAATTAAGTACAACAAAATTGTTTTCAGCTTCACAACTTTGCTCAATCCCAATTTATAAGGTTTTAAAGATATGCAAATACATTTCTTATATTTCAAAAAAAAACAAAAAAAACATAGATATGGCTCAGAATTCTACTCAAATAACAGGAATTACATTTTCAGATCTAAAGGCAGAGAAAAGGCAACCAGTAACTGAAAATTAAGGTAAAATGTTGTTTTGTCAAAATTTTGATAGGTATAGACCTGTTATGTAGGCAAATTTCAGGGCTCTCTAGAGGGAGAAGGAGTGGAGGTGGGTACTCCAAAATAGCTTCCTGGGATATACTTTAGCCTGTAGATCCATCCCTGAAAGTTTCATTTTCCTAACCTAATCTTTTTCTGAGATAGCAAGAAGTCACTCAACTAGAATTTTACCAAAAACTGATTCAAAACAGGCAAAGATAAGAAAAAACAAGGAAATATGATGTAATGCCCATTGCAAAGTAAGTATTTCATCACTTTTTGGTTAGTCTTGCATAGAGCCAGACAATTAAAGCGGGGTGTCTGGGGATTGACTGTCAAAATTACAAGCAAAACAAGAAAAATGAACATAAATTTATGTTCCAAAATTGTAGGCCTATGGTGTTTCCTTTAGGAATGTGGAAAGGCTAAACTGATAGTGGCTACCTTTCTGATAAATAAAAGAACTGGTAGTGGAGATACAGGGTGGTCAGATGGACTGGAGGCCCATTTTGGTCTTAAAATCTAACTGTTTGTAAGTCCTGCTATGAATCCCACTCAAATAGGTATTATAATTAGCAAGACAATGTTTAGGCTAAAAGTTTAACAATGGGTTGTGAGCATGGAGATACAAAAGGAGAAACTAGGTCTAACCAAGAGACTAGCCAACTTTTGTGCTAAAAAGTGAATGATGATGCTCACACAGGGTGTATTCCAGCTGATGGTTTTTCAGTAACTGCAGTTACTGTACGGTAACTGCCAATTTTTAACTACAGTAGAGCCAGTGGGAACGGCACAGTAAGCTGACTAGCAGTAGCGTGATTTTCAAATTAAATACACTTGTTAAAATTTAAGGGATAGTTTAATGCTGATTAGTATATTTTTTTCAATTCCTTCTGTTTCAGAGCATTTAGAGAGGTTTTAAGCCAACCATGGGCATTTGGCTGTCACAAATGATTTTGCTCAAATGAGCTGGTGAAAAATAAATAGAACATATAAATTTTCTCTTTTTTTATTATTTCAAGACTAGAATATCACAAAGCTAAGCATTCACATAGCTTGATTGTATCTTAATCAAATACAATCCCTGATGGAGTTTTGTTGATACCTGCCTTAAATTGATTTGTCTAAATAAAATGGGCCTATAGCATTTACAGGATAGTAGTGGGACAACTATAGCAAGTTTTTTTTTCAATATTCTATTTTTTTTCAAATAATTATTGTTCTTTGGTCAAATTTGTGTTCCTTGCTAAGTTGTAGGCGCTCTGGGTTGGAATGCTTTGTCCAAGGGGTACAGGTGTAATTCCTGGCATTGCCAGTTTTTTTGGTTTTGGATAGGGGTTGGTGATATGACTAACCTCAGTTAGAATTGGCCCAACTTTAAATGAATACAGATGGAAATCTAGGGACAGTAAGGAGGAAGGGCATGCAAGAACATAGGCTGGCTGGTCCCTAGCTTCCTATTGCACTACCTGGCTAAAGGACCACCAGGTCCTTTACTGGCCTACTGACTTAGCCATAGAAACTTTCTTTCAAACCCATTAAATATAAGTAGAAATGAAGAATACCAGTGTGAAGGTCCTTCCATTTCCCTGAAATGTGGATGTATGGACAAGAGTGTGGGTCATGAGAGATAGCTTGTGAATGTGATGGTGGTGAATGTTCTGCCAGATTAAAAAATTTATGACAGTTTCTCAGGTTGGCAACTGAACACAGAAATGTAATTTTGTGATTAGTTTTTCTTTGTGACTATTATGCTTACTTAATGTCAAGTATTTTAAAGTTAATCTTCTTTATTTTTAATTGCCATGGCCCTAGGGCTTAAATAGAATAAAACCTACTTATATCCATTGATTTTCTTTAAATAGATGGAGTTCTATGTTTCCTAGCTTCAGTAAATTTAAATGTTATTGTGAGACCAGGGATTACAAAGTAGGTGAAAACTTGCAAATGGACCTCTGGTATCAATAAAAATTTGTAAGAAATGGATATCAATTTAAAGATTAAAAAAAACTGTTAAAAAACAAATGAATAAACAAAAGTATCCCTTTACAACCATTTAATGAATTGTCACAAATATAGGTCACCCTTAAGATTGAAATGAACAAAGCTTCAATTATGAATCCATTTTCCTTTAAACAGACTGAAGGGGCAAACCTCCAAGCTTTGACAAATTCAATCTCACTTTTGGGCAATCTCACATTTCCTTTTCAGAGGAAACTTTCTTTGGATGTTTCCCATCCAACTAAAAACATCAGGGACAGCATCAGGTACAAGTGACCTTCTACTTAGCCTACATACCAAAGGGAAAAGCATGCATCTCTATACTATAATTTACCTCCAACCTGCCTTATGTGGAAATATACAGCCAAAATTATGTAGTTCCAATGTATTCTGTCACCTGTTACCTTTTCCCCAATTCTTGCTTTGTCACAGTTGCTTCAATTAACAGGGAGTTAAAGGTTGAGGGATAGATTGGCAGAATCAATGGGAAACATGTAACTTCAGCAATATATTTTTATATTAGGAGGGTTGGGGGTAAAGTAGAGCAGGACTGCATGTAAAATTGTGCAAGCTATAATTATTGTGCAATAATGAAAAATCAGTTTTTTAGCATATTTCAGCTATATATTAGCATACTTCAGCTATATATTTCTATATTAGGAGGGTTGGGGGTAAAGTAGAGTAAAATTGTGTAAGCTATAACTACTGTGCAATTATAAAAAATCAGTTTTTTAGCATATTTTCTCTAGGCCTACAGGTCCTTCCTTTGGTTTATGCCACATCAAACATTGTATTCCCAGAGAAAAATAAGTAGCAACAAGCTATATATATATATATAAGCACATATTATTTATCAATGAGGACTCAAGTGCTTATCTATGACCCCTCAGTAATATTGACAAGAAATCAGCAACAGACAAAATGAAATTTTGTCTGTTGCTCATTTCCCAGCTAATGTGACTAATGGTTTTCCAAGCTAATGTGAACAGGACAAAAAAAAAATGTGCATCTGGTATCAATCTTCTCTTCTCTGCAGCTATGATCTGAAACTATAACTAACTTACCAATATCTTTCCCAGATCAAAACTTCTTTGCAACTTTCTCTTGGGTTGTTTCTTCCATAGTCTGCTGACTCTCAGCAGGTGCAGCCTGCTTGTATAAATCAGAAAATAGTATTCCTCTTATGTCAATTTCCAAATTCATAGCTTGTTCTAATGTCCATCTTTCTAGCCCTCCTGCTATCAATGAAACATTAACAAATTTTAAACTGTAAGTCATGAAAGAGATTACTGTGAAGCTTGATCACTTTTAAATAACAATAAGCATATAAAGAAGAGAGAATTGCCTAAGGGGTTGTACACACAACCATGCAGCTTGTCATGACAACTTTAAGCTCCCATTATAAACAATGCACTCATAGCAACAAATAGCAGCTACATCAGGCTAAAGGACAAATTATTACAACTTACCTGGAGTTTTTTGTGCAAGTCAACATTGGATTTGTGTTTCATTCTGGTGAGAATAGAAAAAGCATAAAGGCCTTTCTGGCTTAAATTCTGTACTTAACTCTTTGTCAGATCATTTGTAACTGTTGAAGAAACAGTTAAGCATATTTCAAGTTTTTTGGCTCCCTAGGTTTGCTTTACTCAGGCAATTTAGCTGATATTTAATCTCTTGATGGCAATTTTTAAAAGCATTTTTTTTTTGCTCCTGTAGAATTAGAGCATATTTAAAATTTGAAGGATGTTTTTTACCAGACAGATAAAAGGTAAAATTCTAGTTGAGTTACTTCTTGCTATCTCAGAAAGAAGTTAGGTTAGGAAAATGAAACTTTCAGCAATGGGTCTAAAATATATCCTGGGAAGGTATTTTAAAGTTCCCATCTCCACTTCTTCTCCCTCTAGAGAGCCCTGAAATTTGACTCCATGACAGGTCTATACCTATTGAAATTTTGACAAAACAACATTTTACCTTTATTTTCAGGTACTATTTGCTTTTTCCTGTTATTTGAGTAGAATTCTGAGCCATATCAATGTTTTTTTTTCAAAATTTAGGAAATGTATTGGCATATCTTTAAAGCTTTATAAATTGGGATTGAGCACAGTTGTGAAGCTGAGAACAATTTTGTTATGCTTCATTTCAGCAGAAGATCTATTTTGTAAGATTTCACTTTTATAAGACATAGCCTATTTTTGAAGATTGTCAAAGGTCAGGGCCCTCTAGAGCAAGAATGAATAGAGATGTGTACTTTGAAATACCTTCCCAGGACATACACTAGCCTGTAGACCCATCCCTGAAAGTTTCATTTTCCTAACCTAACCCCTTTCAGTGATAGCAAGAAGTCCATCAACTAGAATTTTACTGGATAAAATTACCATCCTTTGGAATAGACTCTGAATAGTCTACCCTAGCCTACTTCTTCAATAGGATTAAAGACAGTCTCAGAATAATGATTTGGCAGCCCATAAACCCTCAACTTATCTGTAATACTTCACCTAGGCCTGTTTACAGAGCCCAAAAGGAGTCAATGCTTAGAATGCTCCCATGTGGCAATTTAATGGAGCCTCACAATGTTACCTGGAAGAAGTCAATCCTTAGAATGATTCAAAATGGCAATTTAAGGTAACAATTATGCCTGGATATGCCAGAAAACATGGAAATCTTTAAATTAAATAATAAGTTTTTCACTGATTTAACCTACTTGCTAAAAGATAGCCTACTACTCAGGGTGTCCTTTAATGTTGATCGCAAAATATGGTGATTTACTAACCTGGCTCAGATACCTCTATCTTTTGCAAAATCACCGTCCCACCTTCTTCCAAGCAAATAACTTGATATTCCATTACTCCATTCTTGTCCATATTTATTTTTTGTTGAATAATATTTTTGTTGAAGAAGATGAATTATGTACTTACTGCGCTAACCATTCTTTTGCGCACTGTAAGAAAATCACTTACTGCGGTTACTGCCGGTAGTAACGATTCTCGTTCCCAGCGGGTTTGGCAGTAACCATTTTCCCGCTAGGAACGGAAATAGTAACCATTCGGCTACTGCAGTAAGTCCCTGGAACACACCCACAGTCTTTTGTCGATTCAAATAAATCAATTCTGCCATACGGCTTGACCGACAGGGTAGACCAGTGCCTAAAAGTAATTTTTCTGTGATGTCCTTTCTGCCGAAATCAGGTGCAATTCTGATGAAATTTGATGCTTGTAATACCCCCAAACTATCATTATCTCAACTTAGTTTTCAGTTTTGTAAACCATTTCATTTTCTGTTCCTCTTTCTTGCAAATAGGCTCTAACCTCTACTTTTTTTATAAAAAAAATGGCAGATTTTACCCTGAATACGCGCAAAAAGAGTTATTAGGTGTAAAGGCAAAGCTCCCGGACCCCCTCCCCTAAATGCAAGGCGGAAATACAGTCCTTGACGATAATTTTGAAGGCCTTTTACCGATATTTGACTTTCTCATTCGTTCAGAATCATGAAAAGCTTGTCAAGACTATTTGTCTTTCGGAAGCTGGGAATAAAAAGGAGCAGGATAATATTTTTTTTCTGCTCTAACATGCATTAGAAAAATTAACAGCCACTTTTTATTTTCCTTCTCCCACAGCAACTTTGGAAAAAACAATGTGTAGTTTCTTTTTTTCCCATTTGTTCATTTCCTAAGGATCAGTTTAACCATGTCTAAATCTGAGAGATGCTAAAGTGGGCCAGTGCCCCGGACGGCACACTCAGGGGACGGCAAAACGAGCTTTAATTATAATCTTTATAGGAAAAATTGTGGTATTTACAGCATTGACGGCGAGGCAGGGGTGGCAAAGTCTTTGTTTGCCTCCTCCTGAGAAAAAACCTAAATCGGGCTTTGTAATTTTAAGAGTTTTGAAAACAAAAAAGAACAGAAAAGCTCGTCAGTATTGTTACTTTTCTGTTCTATTTTCTATGGATGCAAGTTCTCTGGATGTGTTCTACAAGATAACAATGCTAAATTTAGTAAATTATACATTAAATTATACAGGAAAATGGAACTTGTGGCAATAGTTTGGTAAAATTCTAGTTAATTGACTTGTTGCTATCTTGGAAAGTGTTTAGGTTAGGAAAATGGAACTTTCAGGGATGGGTCTACAGGCTAAAGTATGTCCTGGGAAGGTATTTTAAAGTGCCCATCTCTACTCCTTCTCCCTCTGGAGGGCCCTGAAATTTGCCTACATGATGGGTTTATACCTATTGAAAATTTGACAAAACAACATTTTACCTTAATTTTCAGTTACCAGCTGCCCTCTCTCTGCCTTTAGTTCTGAAAATGCAACTCCTGTTTTTTGAGTAGAATTTTGAGCCATATCATGGTTGTTTGTTTTTTTTAATTTAGGAAATGTATTTGCATATCTTTAAAACCTTATAAAATAGAATTGAGCAAATTTATGAAGCTGAAACAATTTTGTTGTACTTCAATTAGGCAGAAAAACAATTTTGTTGTACTTCAATTAGGCAGAAAATCTATTTTGCAAGGTTTCACTTTATAACACACATATTTTCAAAGGTCATCAAAGGTAAGGGCCCTCTAGAGGGAGAAGGGGTGGAGGTAGCTGCTTCAAAATACCTTCCCAGGACATACTTTAGTCTGTAGATTCATCCCTGAAAGTTTCATTTTCCTAACCTAAACCCTTTCTGAGATAGCAAAAAGTCAATTAACTAGAATTTTACCCAATAGTTATATGCAATTTTTACTGATTTTTACTGTTTTGCTGGAATATACCAATTTCCTGCTAAAAGGAACAATCATCGGCATGAATTGGCTACATATTATGGAGAGCATATTTATTGTTTTTATTTTGGGTGTGCAAAAGGATAGGATCCATAAAGCTAAGTTTGGTTCAAGTTTTAACAATAAAGGGTAATTTTTATTCAAATTTGATATTCTTTCGATTGTAGTCAGTCGATACTAACTAGCCCATCCTTGAAATAAAAATCCTTACTAGCTTACATGAGCTAAGAAAGGGCCCCCAGCATCTCTTTAAGAGGAACCCGATGGATGCCGCTGCCTGGAAAAAATATTTTTCCTCGCTTTTTTCCTATGATTTTTCTCCAGTTGAAGCCACTATTAAACATGTTCTACTCCACTACAAGTGGAAACTTGACCACCAGAAATATTTTCTTCAGCTTGCCGAACCCAAATTTGTCTAATGAAACATGGTAAAGCCCTACAATCCAAAGGGGTAAAACTAAGCATCTCCTGTCCGCCACCCCAGTTCTTAAAAAATATTTGTCACTATTATTTCAAGCTTTTACTGCTAGGCAATATGTTCCAATTTTATTTTCGAAAAGTCTTGTTACCTGTGTCTGAAAGACGGGTAAAAACCCATAGGTTCGTAAATCGTACCGACCAATCTCCGTTTTCTCCTTTACTGGTAAGCTTTTTGAAAAGCTAATCTTCCAAGAGATTGACCATTGAGACAAACAGTCCAGATTCCATGAAGGCTTCGACATGCAAAAGGCAAAAACAACTCTTTTGGCTATTTTTTACTACTATCGAATACTGAAAAAGAATTAGAATGTGTATACGATCGAAATTTCAAGGTCGTTCGATTCCATTATTTATTCGCTGGCACGTTCGCAAGCTCTTCTTTCTCTGTTGAAAAGTGAAATAAATCATTTTCCTTGCAGTCTCTTATAGATATTTCTAGTCGGTGAAAATATAATGCACATATTTCAGCCAAGACCTCTGATCAACCGTGCTCAGTGCAAAACTATAAATGTGAAAACAAACCATAAAAAACATTCACCAAAAAAAAAAAAAACCCTCACCATACAACCTTGAAGGGGTAGCTGATCAAAAATCCGATGTTCAATGCCAATTCAAGAGAATAAATCTGAGTTCTTCTATTTAGTGTCTTCTTGAAAGCTTATCGCTTACCAGGTCTAGTATCATTTTACATTTTATTAGGTTTTGAAAATGTTTCAATGCAAAAGAGAAAAATCTGAATTAATAAGGTTATTATAGATAGGGCTCAAATAAGTTTCTCCGTTATCTCTATAAGGGCTGCTTTTGTATTAATATGTTACATAATTTCGACTGTCTCTATGAACGATCAAGGTCATTCTTTGTCTTATACTTTAGCTGCACACCTCTTGAGTCTACAAAGCAGGTCACAGAAATTAGACTTTCAACAAGCACGTAGAATTAAAAAACATCAAATCAGCGTCCATTTGAATTGTGCCAACCCACTCAGTTCTTATAATACAAAATACAAAATCTAGTAATATAATATACAAAATCCTCATCAACCGTGTGGACTACCATTCCATTTCGGGGACTCGCAATGTCTTTCACTTTGTCGCCATAGCTGAGTTTCCTGGCAAAATCACGCTTATTGCATCGGATATATAAAGAAAAATCATTACAAAGGCAAAGAAGTTGCATAATGGTTTCGATATCTGAAGTTTAGTAGTCATTTGTGGTCAAGTGGTCTCTACTGTCCTCTATTTTTAACAAAAACTATATCTTTATTTACAAGGTCATGTAATACATCTATCAATCGAAATAAAACATAATGCAAGATTTTTAGAAAATTATCTTCTTTTGGGTATGAACGAGCGAATGAATAATTTTCATTACAAAGTAAACAAAATTACAAAGATGGAGTATGAAAAGAAAAAACGAATTTAATAATAAAAGAAAGCACATATACAACACTAAAAACAAAAGAAAACAAATACTTCACAAACACTGTGCAAGAAACATAGTGCGCCACTACTGGAGTACTATGATGTGGTACATAGTGTGGTACAGAACTAATTTTAATTTGAATCAGCTATTTCTATGGCTAACCACTACAAAGGTGTACAGATGTTTCCAACAATCCTGGATACCGCACCCTTCACGAAATGTCTCAGAGATATGCGAGATCAGAAATTTATTCATAGACTTAGTATCAGACACAAATGTTATTAGACAAACACAGAATATATTGAGCATCAAACCCCGATTAAATATCATCTGGTATAACAGGGATACATGTTGGATCAACAAACTAGCCATATATTTGATCAGCACCTCTCGAATATTTCTTTTTTAGTTTTTGTAACAAATATCAAATTTTGAGACTGACATAACTAAGTTTGTATCGTTTGAAGTGCACTGTAAATAGGGGTATAATTATTGCTCAAATTTACATTCTAGCTCTTGGTTGAGCGGGAAAAATTTTGCCCTGAACTACGAGTTCCACTCAATTTCAAAGAGCTGTTTTTCCTGTTTACATTTCTCTCTTTCTCTTCTTGATTAACTTCTACATTCGTTTTTGATTGTCTTTGAGTTATTGTCAATGATTAGCACTATGATCAGCTAGTGTTTTGATAAGCACTTTGAAAATTTGCGTTTAGTTTTCAGTCAAAGAGCATTAACGATACCTTGATAGGGACGTCCATAAACGTTGCCAGAACTTGGCATGATTGTATGCCGTAGCCAGACTAGGAATTTGTGCCCAGATGGGAACCTCACAACCCAATCTCACTTGACGGGTAGGAATAGCAGTCTTCTCAGCGTACCGCAAGAAATGAATTATTTCTGCAACAGAAGTGTTTAAAAAAATTGCTTTTCACTTTCTGGAACAGTGGAAAGATGTTTAAGTATAACAAAATGGATTTTGATTTTATTTGGGTCATTATCACAGACAGACCTGAAGAGTTACCAAATGAAACAATGGGTAAATTTCATAACTTAAAAAACCTTCCCCCAGGGGATTTAAGGGGTCACTTTATCTCTAAAGACATAGTTATTGGGCCTTTCAATTATGCTGAAGAAAAAAGCTTTCTCAAAATTTTGATCAGACAATTTTGGGAAAAAAGTAGTGTGGGAGGGAGCCTAGCTGCCCTCCGAATTTTTTGGGCTTGTAAATTTGAGCTTGAAAGCAGGGTTCCCCTCTAATGCAGCGTCCTCTGATACGTTATATCAAATGGTGTGATATTCACCCCCCCCCCCCCGAAGCAGGGTTCTTTGATACGTTAAATCCGAAGGTGTGATTTTCATTAAAGTTGTAAAGCTTGGAGGAGGTCTTTCCCCCTTTTTTCGAGAACTAGACAAATTTTCTCAGGCTCGTAGCTCTTGATGGGTAAGATAAATTTAACAAAACTTATATATTTGAAATCAGCATAATAAACCAATTCTTTTAATATATCTATTGGCATCAAAATTCCGTTTTTTAAAGTTTCAATTAGTATTGAGCTGGGTCGCTCCTTACAGTTCGTTACCACGAACTGATTGATTACCCATCAAACTCCAAATAGAGATCCTTGAAATATTGATCGTCTTTTGCTGCGTTACCAAGAGTATTGTGTTCATAAAACTTTACAGTTTCATGAAATGTAATTAAACGAATAGAAAGAGTTTTCCAACTAAAGTAAGGAGTAAGTTTAAAACTTAAAACAAACATAAATTACTCTCTTGGGGGACTGCCTCTTCTCAACACTGCCCAGTAAACAAAAGTTTTTTAGTGCTTTGAAATATCTTATCTTTTCAATTACATATTTTCTTTAAAAATTTGAAAAGAGCCAAATTTCACAGTAAAGAGTAAGGAGCTAAGGAGGAGACAGCTCCCTTGATATAAAGAATAATATGTCCCAATAGCTTTCAAATCTGTTCCTTACTTTCATTTGAAAAAGTCCTTTTTTATCTTATTTCTGTAGTTTTCCAAATTATACCCAGGCCTAACCAAGATATAATTTGAGGTACCGGTCCTTTAAATCCTTGTTTTTTTTTTTAATGTGCAAATAATAATTGTACGTTGATTAGTACCGTACTACGTTTAAATTTACAATATTAATTTGGGATGAAATTTGAACATACTCCAAATTAACGGTGAATAGTAGCTTTGGTAAAAAGCCCTTGCTAATGTTACTCCTAAGGATTTTTGGTTGGATGAAAAGTATTATTGTTTGTATGGATGGAAATTCTCTGAGACTTTTCATCTTCTATATAACTGAAACCATCACAACCTCTATAATAGGATTTTCATATCGACAAATACATTACACGTATTTCTTTATATACATTAAAGTACCTCATAAACAGAAAAAATAACACCGTTTAAAATTGCTTAAAACGAAGTTCCTAGTAGAATTTGGCATCCCCAAGAAGTCTCCTGGCGGGGTGATAATGACCTGCCTTTTCCACCTATGTGCTGATAGATATGGAAATGTAACATTTCGAATGAACTCCCCCCTAATTACCTTGGACCTTCAGTTTGATACAATCAGCCTGGGAAAAAATGAAACAAATAGACATGCATCAACGATGTCTCTTCTGAAAAAAAATTACTCAATTCCGCATTCTGAAAACTGGAGCTTGAAAAATCTATGGTAAGGTTCTCTGAAATAATGAATCGTGAAATGAATGAAGGCATAGAAAATTGCATAAAGACAAGTCTACATCTGTTATAATCTACGGAAGCAATAAATGTTTCTGTAATTTTGGTTTGAATTTGACTTTTTTTTTAAAATTAAATGCATAATAACGAAATATATTATTGATTAAAGAAATTGATCCCTTTAATAGGAATCCTTGTCGTTTAAAATTTGTCGTTATTTTGTTTCATTTTGCATACAATTTAATCGCTCTTTTTATTTGAGAGTTTTTCCTAAAAGTATTTAAAATAAACTTATTCCTACGAAAAAAATTCCTGAAGTATATTCCCTGTCACCAAACCACCACTGATATTTCGGCGGTTGCTCCCCCCTGAAAATTTTCTGCTGGCACCCTTGATCGTACTGATAATGAAATTAAAAAAAACAAGTTTTTTCAACTGAAAGTAAGGAACAGCATTAAAACTTAAAACGAACAAAAATTATTACGTATATGAGGGTGTTACTCTTCCACAACACCTCGCTCTTTACGCCAAAGTTGTTTAGTACTTAAAAAAAAGCTTCTTATTATTTTAGTTAAGCGAACGTAGTCTTTCAGGAGTCGTTCTCAAAGGATTAGGACAGAATTGAAACTTTACCGCAAAGAGCGAGGTATTGTGGAAGAATAACCCCTCATATACTTAATAATTTCTGTTCATTTTAAGTTTTAATGTTGCTTCTTACTTTCAGTTGTAAAAACTTGTTATTTTAATTTAATTTCTGATCGTTTTTTAAGTAATGCCATGAAATCTGGCTACTCCTCCACGGAAAAATCCACGCAAAAAGTGCATCGGAGGAAAGCTGGTTGTCCTTCAGCTCCTTAAAAAGGGCTTCTAATTTTATAAATTTAAGACTGAAAGAAAAGGTATTTTACTTTAAAGCTATAATATAAAATAAAAGTTCACAGCAGCAAATACAGATAATAAAACCGCTCATTCTATAAGAGAATAGGAAAATGCTCTAAATGCTCTTAAGCTACAGAATATCAACTGACTAGTTTCAATAATCTGCATTCACAGCTGACTCGTTGCTTTAGCATTGTCATGCCCAGTATCACAGACAAGCTCTCCATTTGCTACAAATTCTTCTACAATACTCTCTTGGTGTCGCAGTCGAGGTACAGAATTAAAAACATCACTGTATCCAGAATCACTTCGCTCTGAGTAAGCAGAGGATGTATTATTTCGCGGGATTTTTGCACCAGAGGGCTTATTTCCAAGCTGTACTGACGCAAGTTGCGCCAAATTACTAAAATCTAATTCATCAGAGAGACTATCTAGACGAGATGTTCTCCGCGAAGAAGCAGATGAGCTTCGACGTGAAGACATGCTAGCCATACGACTGATGGCGCGAATTGCAGTGCCAGTTTTCTGAAATAGACGAGCAAAAACATTTATTATTTTAAAATATCACTAAAATCTAGGTTATAAAGAGATAGAGAAGGACCACAAAAGGGGTTGAAAGACAGCAAGAAAGGTGAGAAGTAAAAGAGAAGACAAAATAGCCATATACCCAAGAATTGGCGGTAGGGAATACTAGGCAAGACCATTTTACAATCTTTTATGTTAACTCAACTCAACTCAACTTTTTCTTTATTCAACTCAAAAAATACACAAACAATATTATGCCCCAACAGAGAGCAGAGCTCGTAAGGCTGGGACAGTGCAAAAAAATAAGAAAAAACATCAACATCTCATCGGAATAACGATTTCAAAGTATAATACGGTAGAAGACACGCAAAATAGAAAAAAAACTCATAAAAGATAAGTAAATATATAAATATCGGGCAGGAGGGGCGTGGGAGGCCGTCCCAGACACAGGGACACAAAAACAAACACACAAATAAGAAGATCAAATAATTTAAAATTTAAATTTCCATCATCAATGGTGAATAATCAAAATTTTTAGCAAACAATCTTTAATATTTGCTTTTTTAAATTTAGCTGAGCTTTTGCTGAGACTTTTGGGATGAATCAAACAGAATTTTATCATTCAGCTTATGATTGTTAGCAATGAAGGGTATTTGGTATCTAATCGAAAACTTTGACCTTTCAGAGCTTACAAAAGGAATTTGATACATCCTAGACTTCCGACAATCCGAACGAGGAAGTAAGATTAACGGAGATTTGTCATAGAAATAATTTTTAGAATTTTGGATTTGAAAATGCAATATGTAAGTATTTAATATTCGTATATCATTTAAATCTAACAAATTTAAGAATAGGAATAATGTTTTAGTTTCCGAAACATTTTCAAGTTTTGAAGGTCGATGTAAAAAATTTCCAAGTATTCTTATTGCCCTATTTTGAAGTACCTGTAAGGGTTTTATATGCTTCCAAAATGTATTAAGATATACAACTGAGCCATAATTCAAATAAGAAGTAATTAGAGAGTGGTAAATTATTTTTAAAATGGTAAAAGGAAAAATATTCTTCACACGGTACATCGACCCAATATTTTGAGCAAGTTTTAATCTTAAATACTCAATATGATTATGAAATGACAAAAGGGGATCAAGAAAAACTCCTAAATAACGATATGATTGGACCCTACAAATTTTTTGATAACCAGCCTGTAGTTCCTCACAAGAAATCTCTCGAGTGGAACGTTTTGAACGACCAAAAACCATAAAATTAGTTTTCTTAAAATTCGGTACTAGTTCATTAGAAACAAACCATCGATTAACTGAAGTAACACTTATAGTCAGATTTTCAATCAATGTCAATGAATCCCTAGCTTTAACTGCTATAGCTGTATCATTTGCAAATAGAACTGCATGGCTAATATTCTCATGCAAACCTCGGGGAAGATCATTAATATAGATCAAAAATAAAAGTGGACCTAACACTGAGCCTTGGGGGACACCAATATCAGTAAGACTTTTTAAATTAGTCATTTTTCCACCGACATTTACTGTGATTTTGCGTCTGCATAGGTATGATTTAATAATTTGCAATCTTTTCCCTCTTATGCCGGAATTTATCATTTTGTCAAGAAGAATTTCATGATTTAAAGTGTCAAATGCTTTTTTTATATCATAGAAAACAGTAGCCACATGGAAATCATCATCTAAACAATCATTTATTTCTAATAAAAGAGCTGCAACTGCTTGTTCTGTCGAACGGTTTGCCCTAAATCCAAATTGATATTTGGTAAAGAAATTTATTTTATCTAAATAGCTAGAAATCCTTTCTTTTAAAATTTTTTCAAACACTTTAGATAATGGCGATAAAATTACAATTGGACGATAATTACTTACATCAGATTTATCGCCTTGTTTATACAACGGAATTACTCGGGCAATTTTCCATCTACTGGGAAATATACCTGAATTGATACTCAAATTGAAAATGTGGATAAGTGGTTCAAAAATAACTCCGGCAATACTCTTTTACAAATTTGTTGATAATTCATCATGTCCCACTGAATTACCATTTTTTATATTTTTGATAATCTTATGAAATTCAGGAAAACTAACAGGGACCAGAAATATGCTCGTACATTCATTGGGAGGTAAATATTCTTTATGCGACCTGTAAGGGAACAAATCTATTCCTGCTGAAACAATCGCTTGACCAATGCCAGCAAAATAATTACTAAACATATTAGCAACATCTTGCCGTTCTCTAACTTCTACACCATTTGTATTAATTAATACCTCAGGATGTGATAGCTTTTTATTTTTTCCAATTTTCTCCTTAATTAAATTCCAAGTTTTTCGAGGAGAATCAGAATTTTTAAATGAATTTTCATAATACACTCTTTCATTTTCTCTAAGAATCCTTACTAACAGATTCTTATAGTTTTTAAAACGTATTATATTTATTTCAGTGGGATACTTCATTTTAATTTTTTATAAGGGATTTTTTTCATTAATAGACCTCAAAAGCGATGTTAGCTTGAATGTATTCTATTCTAGCTAAAGTACTTCTGTTGAACCATTTGAATATGCCATCATGGCTTTCATTAGCCACGACTGAGTGTTAATGACACATTTCCTCCTTCCCTAACTTTTATCTTTTTTAGCAATAGGGTTGTGACACGAGACAGGTCCAAGCAGTTGCTCTGGATGTTGATGACGAAGAGCTACTCGCAAAATTCTTCTGGTTTTCTCTTAGCATTTTATTTCTAGTTAGCTTATTTACTCAAATATTCTACGCGTGTGTGCGTAGAATTTCGCTAAGACGACGTGAATATTTCGCCTGTATTGTTTCAACGCTGAGAAATAAAGATAAAGTCTAAACTAGCCAAGAATTGAATAAAATCTAAAACCAAGAAATATAAAAATAGTACAGAAATATGCAATTGTTGCGGCTGTGATTGAGCACTACAGAAGCTAAATAGAATAGCTTTAATAAGGACACTCAAGCGACTAGATAAAATAAAATGAAAATGAAATTGATTATTTAGTTGCAAAACAATCCAATTACTTCCTTCTACTGCTACTGCAATTCTCCAAGGTCTTGTTTTTAATCTAATCCCCTGGTGATTGTGTAACTTTATTACCCTCATTATTTAATGGTTTACTTTTAAGAAGAATGTTATAAGTTGCATCAATATTTCAATTAAATGAAACTCTGTTTATTGGAAGATTTGCAAGGACATGCTTTTTTATTTCGATTTCGTCCCTCGTCTGTTGTGTCAAGCCTCTATTGTTAGAAATGGCTGTGGTATCTTTCTCTTTCTCTTTGTTTGTGTCAAGACTAGCCAGTTTGGCTTCAGATCTTTTATATATTCAGGCATTATTTGCCAACTATCATATATTAATCATTGTTAATTTGGAGTTAATCATTGTTAATTATCCTCTGACAAATTACGTATGATAATGAAAGTAACATGTTTCTTTTCTAAATTCAGAAGGACTAGAACCAATCAGACCCTACTCTCAATGTTTTTATTATGGAAGATTTTAAATAAGTTTCTAGCCGACCAAATAAAGTTTACAGCTTAGATTCTATGTAACCGTTCCTTATATTTAACCGATAACTGTTCCTCACTCAAAAATACACTGTGTGGCTGGATCTTATTCTAATTAGGAAATAACATATACAGCTTCTTGATATTTTTGAAAGGACTACGTGTCTCTGAGTTAAGTGCAACTTTGTTCACTTCTTGCTAAAACACTAGAGAGCACTTTGAGGAAAAAAATAAAAGGGACGGGCTTTTCAATATCAAACTATCTTTTTCTTTCCATAAAAAATGACATTTTCCTTTAAATGAGTCCTTTCCTATTATTTATAAGACCATCAGTATGACAGAATCATTGCAAGAAAAAATTACGGTAAAAAAAAATAAAAGCTTCTAAGAGGAGAAAAACATTCGTCATTTAGTTCTCAGACAAGCTAAATTTTATAGCAAAAATTCCATCTTGATAAAAATTATGTTATTATGGGTTATTCCTTTTCCTCTTCCCTGTTCCCAAAATCATGTGCATTTTATGTCGATGTTCTAATTTCATTACATATCAAAGTTACCGATCTATCGTTTTTGCATGTTTGGAATTTAAAAAAATATAAATTAGTTTGCTGGGATACTGCTTTGAGTCTTCCCTTTTTTAAGTTTCACTGATTACAGATATTAAGGTCCCTTCGAATATTATAAATAGTTTTATTTTAATCGTCATAGGACCTGAGTGACTACGACAAATTTGAAGATATGCGCAAAGTTATGACTTAAAAAAGTAAAAGAACTATAGATGTCCCTTGTTGAATTCCTAGATAGAATATGAATTTTGCGTATCTGTCTTAAAATAAAAATGAAAAATTCGATGGTCGTACCTGCCATTTTCTTCGAATAATAAATTTCTTTAGTTTGTCAGTAGAAATTTTGGTAGACTTCATTTTTGTAGGTGATTGAGAGAGCCATCTGTGTTTTAAGCAATCTGTTGCTGTCAGTCGCTGTCTAGAGAGAAACAAAGAAACAAGTTAACTGTAAAAGATCAGTATAGCATGAAGTTTTCCCCTCTGACAATCCCATTTCTACTATTCAATGCCATTATATTTCCTACATTGTTAGAGATGAATTTGATGAATTCCAAGCTCAAAGTATTTCAAATACATGCATCTAGTGTACTAGATGCAAGGCAATAGCAATAGATTTTTTTATTCAGGTAAAAAATAGGTCTAGAAAGGAGTAATTAATTCTGGTAGCACGAAATGACACGAAATACCGATATCTCAGTTGCCATATCTTAATCAGCAATAGATGTTCGGATGCCCTTCGGAACTTTATGACACCCACTATCCATCATAAAAGAAGCGGTAGATGAAGCGTGTTACACTTTATGCAAGGCTATCTCAATAACCTCCCTGTCACAGCGTTAGAATCAAGCAAATGGGTTCATGTTTGTGCACTATGGTTTTGAATGAGAATCTTGGACGGTTTTTAAAGTGGCATTCTACCAGTCTCAATTTGAAAATGAAAAAAAATGAGATGATTGAAATATTGAAATGATTGAAATTTTCAAAAATGAAATGATTGAAATATTGGGTAAATCGCACGAATTCTGATTTTTTCAGAGGCCCAAAGTCTCCTTCTCAAGTACTCTGAGTTATTTAAATTAAATACAATCCAGCTGGCAATCAATTCTAACGGATATTATCCCGCCTGTTCTCGTCACTTTTCATTCATCTGAGTGTGCAAAGCGCGTGTTCATGAACAAAAAGAAGCTCGCCCGATCGAAAGTATTTATATCTGAGTATTTAACGCCAAAACGTAGGCAACTGCTGAATCTGGCACGCGACAAATTTGGAGCTCGGAATGTTTGGACTGATGGTGGCCGTGTGCTAGCCAAACCGGAAAACAGTTGAGCCATCTTGAAAATTAGGTCACTGAATGACCTGATCAGTGACCAGTACTGACATGTTGAATCCATCCTCAGTTCTTTCGTTTATTTGGGGTTGGCTGCTTTGTTTCGCTAATCTCGTGTCAAAAACTTTTTTGTTTGTTTCGTCATTAAGATATCAAAGAGTTCGCACTATTGAGCATACTAGAGCATTATCATGAATAGTATGACCGACAGGCTTTCAGACTTAGAAAGTAATCGGCTGTCTGTTGACCAATTATTATCCACCCCTATTGCAAATGATAGTTTAAGTGAAGGAAATAATACTCAAGCAATGAAAGCTAGTAATTTTTTGGATAGTCAGTCGCTAAAGAAATGGTCGGTCAAAGAAGATACTATTTTTGCATTTTGGAATTGCCAAGGCCTTAGGACTGCGTACCCTACACTGTGTAACATATTAAGTGATATGCAAGAAATACCGTTAGTAATAGGACTATGTGAGACGTTTGTATCAAATACGGACAATTTTTCAGTGTGGGATTTCCAGTTTCCAGGATATGTTAGTGAAAGAAAAGAACGACAGGTTATGGAGCGAGGCGGTCTGGCTTTGTTGATAAAGGAAGGAGTTTTGTATTGGGTAAGGGAGGATCTCTCACTTTGGCTTGAAGGAAGACTTGACTCTTTTTATTGAAATAGAAGATAAATCTGATAAAAATGTAGTTGTTGGTTTAGTTTATAAGACATCGTCATTTAATGAGGATGTTTTTATTGAGGAAATGGAGCATTTAATGGAGAAATTTAGTAATGATCATAAATATAAAGTAGTAATGGGGGATTTCAATATTGACCTCCTTAAAAGTACAAGCCGCCTAGATTTTCTTAACTCTATGATTTCATCATTCCAGTACCCCCTGGTAACTATTCCTACGCGAGTAACTGATAAGTCTGCGACTCTTATCGATAATGTATTTGTGGATGGAAAGCTGCTTGAAAGTTCGTATGCTGATGTTCTACTCACGGATGGATCCGACCATCTTTTTCTTCTTAGTAAAATAAAAAAATATTACAGGATTATGAATAAGAGTGGTCAAATAAATAAAACATATTTTCGTGATTTAAGAATCTCAAATTTAAAAAATTTGAGAGAGAAATGGATAATGCAGATTTTACTCCAGTTTTTGAAGAAGATAACCCGTCGGTTGCGTATGATATTTTTGTTGCAATATTTACAAAGATATTGAATGATACGTGTCCTCTAAGAAGACTTAAAAGAGGTAGTACGAAATTCCCAAAGAAACCATGGATTACACAGGGCATTCTAAATTCTATAAGTCGGAAAAATGAATTGTATAAAATATACCTAGGTGAACCATCTGTCATTAATTTTCAGCAGTTTAAAAATTACCGGAATACTTTAAACGGATTAAAACGGAAAGCTGAAAAAATGTATTTACAAAATGAATTTATGAAGCATAAATGTGATATGAAAAAAACATGGAAAACAGTAAATTCACTCCTGGGTCAAAAGGGTAAAATAGAAGTTATTAATAAATTACAAACAGAGAGGGGGAATTTGACAACCCCAAATGATGTTACGAACTATTTATGTGATTATTTTTCTAGTGAGGGAGCGAAACTTTGTGACGATGCTCGGAAAAGAATTAAGCGGCCTCCCAAAATAGTTCAGTCGGAAATTCTAGTAGAAAATCAGCTGGTTTTTAATGCTTGTAGCATTTCAAACAAAAGACCCATTTCTATCCTCCCTTTTTTTTCAAAAATATATGAAAAGGTGATAGGATCCAGGCTAACTGATTATGTTGAAAATAATACAATTCTTATAAATACTCAATTTGGTTTTAGAAAAAAAATGTCCACAGAAATGGCAACCATTAAACTTGTTGACTGGGTAAATACGTCGTTTGAAGCGGGTCTGATTCCAGCTGCTTTATTCCTGGATTTGAAAAAGGCTTTTGATACGATTGACCATAAACAGTTATTACTTGAGCTGGAAAAAATCGGTGTTACCGGAAAGAGTTTGTCTTGGTTTGAATCTTATTTAAGTGACCGAAAGCAGGTTGTGGTGAATGGGTGTTTTACTTCTGAAGCTAGTACGATAACTTGCGGAGTACCCCAGGGCTCTATACTAGGTCCTCTTTTATTTTTAATATTTATAGATCGGATTAAGTATTATTTGTCAGAGGCTGGTATAATCCTTTTTGCAGACGATACTCTTTTACTTGTAGCTGCTCCATCAGTTGATCTACTTTTTGATAAAATGATAAAGGCAATGACCGAGTTTATTGAGTGGGCAGATTTCAATCTTTTGACATTAAATTATAATAAAACTAACTACATTCTATTTTCTCGGATATCTAGTATTGAAACTAATTTAGAATTAATAATAAACGGAAATCAAATAGAAAGAGTAAAGGTAACAAAGTATTTAGGTTTTATGATTGATGAAAATCTATCATGGAAAACACATTCGAATATTATAGCTTCAAAGTTGTCCAGATCTCTGGGTGTGCTTCGCCGAGTTAAAAACATAGTATCCTATAAAATTCTTCGGTTCCTTTATTTTCCTTTTTTTACCCATATATTTGCTATGGTTGCTCTTTATGGGCTAGTAATTTTGTATCATGTTATAAAAAAATCCAAAATAAAGCCGTTAAACATTTATCACCTAAAACTTTATTTACTCATAATATTAATGAACTTTATACTAAGAATCAACTTTTTGATATTTCAAAAACAAGAGACTACCAAGTTAGTATTTTCACATATAAATTTATTAATAATATACTTCCATCATCTTTCGAAAAATTTTTCTCCATTAATTGTGATCTTCATAGCCACGATACACGAGGGGCATCAAATCTGGTACACCCATTTAGAAATACGGCTAGAGCTTCTTTCGTGATTAGCAATTTTGCCCCCTCTGTATGGGATATTATTCCAATTGAAATACGAAATTCGAGTCACTTGGCTTCCTTCAAGGCTGTTGTTAAGAGATTCTTCCTTGCAAAAGAATAGTATGGTAATGATGCAAAAGAATAGTAATAATGCGTGAGTGTCATAAGTAGAATCTTTGTATGTAGTAATATGTAGAGTAGAGATGACTGCCACCTCCTGCCAACAAGCCCCTCGGGGCTTTCTTAGCAGGTGCAGCAAAATGTTTTGTATACATGTTTTTGAAATAAATTAATCTAATCTAAAAGAAAAAAAAAATTCCCTTACTATTGAAAAGTACTTTTTTTCCCACCCTAGATTTTCGTGAACTGACACTCATGTGTGCAACAATTAGTTTCACTGGGAAAAAAATATATAATAACAATTCATTTTTTATAGATTCTATATTTTCCATTGCTCCATTGAGTTTACTGAAGCTGCTTAAATGGATTAAAGGATCAGGTATCCTTTATTTAGAGTGCTTATTTAGATCCATCAGGTTGACTGCCAAAACAACAAGTACTAAAATAAAAGATTGTCAAGACATTTGGTTTATTTAACCAATCACGTACAAACTTGCTTAGAGTCATGATGATAAAGCTTTCTTAATTTTGTAGAATTTTATCTTTAGTCATAACCTGTTTTAAAATGGATTCTAAGAGTACCTTATTTGATCCTTTCCACTGAGGTTTCTGTTCTTTGCTGATAGCAGCTATTGGAATGTAGTCATAATACACGTTTAGGATTTATCCAAGCAGCTGTCTTGATAGAGTCCTCATTTTTGCACACCACACCTTCTTGTCCTGACATGATGAAATAGTAGTGTGGCCTTTGCTGTTATGTACATTAAACTTTTAGGTATTTCGAAATTGATCGAGTATCTCAAAATTTACAATTGAGAGCATTTTGGTCTCCATCAGATAAAAATTGTTGTTTTATATCAGACACTAACAGAAACTTCCACTTGCTCTGGTGAGGTCTCTTTTGTTATTTAAAAAGGGCTCTATATTTTTTTAAGTTAAAAGTAGAGATCTCCATCTACTAGTGATGAGGGTTAATCTAAAGGAAGGGTAACTATCCTCAAGAGAATGTGAGGGACACTTTCCAGGAACAGTTGAATACTAAACTGCAGAGCCAAAAATCTGACAATGTAGACAATGGATAGAAAAATTTTAGGAAAATAATTTTTAAAGTTTCAGATGGTGTCTTGGGGAAGGAAGTTAGAAACATAGCAAAGAATTTTAGTGAAAATGCTTTAAATTTAATGAAGAGGAAGAAGTACTTGTATAAGAGTTATTTAAGGGATAAAAATGCAAAAGCAGCAATTATCATCTAGAAAAAAACATTAAATAGATAATGTACATTCATTTAATTTTTTTATCTGATTTCTGTCTTAAATCTGATTTCTGTCTTAAATTCCATGTAGTAAAACAGTGGATTGATGCTCTGCTTACCAATAAGGGGCCTAGGAATCAATCCCTTTGACATAAGGTTGGGTGACAAGCTTGCTATTTGTCCCTAAAAAAAAAAGTACAAAAAACTAGAACATTGTGCTAATCCTCTATGAGCCATCAATAGCTGTGGAGGATCTTTATCCCTATTGATGTTACAATATCCTGTGGTAGTACAATAAAGTAATCCTATTACTGAAAATACAAGGCTTGGGGTACAATTCCAGCTGCCACAAGGTTGGGAACAGGGTTGCTACCTGTTCAAGGGAAAAAGACTCAGCAACTAAAACATCAATTTAACACACTATGTGTTATCAGTGACTGGTGGATCTTTATCATATCCTTTTTATCATCTTATAATGTAATTTTACAAACTAATCAAATGGTATTTAAAAAAGGATTTGAATATAACTGGAACTACTTGTGATGGTATAAAGAGGAAATATTCATTAAAAATCTACTAATTCAGGAGGAACACTTAGATCCTGAAGGGTGTTATCTTTTATTGTAAATTTTCACAATAGATTACACAGCAATTCAATGACCCCATAATAGCTCAACAACAGAGATATATTAAAATTAAAATTTGAATCATCAAATCAGAACTATATCTGAAGTTGTTGTTTTCAATAAGTTTACTGGGAAAATTTAGACTTCTAGAGGGTGTACAAAATATTTCTTATGAGGAGTATGCCAATAGAACATAGTTCAACCCGCAAGCCATTATTAAATTGTGAAAGAACACACACTTAAAAATTACATCAAGTGATGTATTCACTTTCATACTAACTAATATGTTTTGGTAAAATTCTAGTTAATCTACTTTGCACTATCTTGGAAAGGGGTTAGGTTAAAAGTGAAAATGAGACTTTTAGTAATGAATCCAGGGCCAAAAACATACTCTGGGAAGGTATTACCAAGCTTCTATGTTAACCCTCTTCTGATTTATAAGTCTTAAAAATTTGCCTAATTGAGAGGTCTAAGACCTCTTGAAATTTTGACAAAATAACATTTATCTTAATTTTGAGTTATCAGTTTCTTTTTCTTTTGTTTTAGTTCTGAAAATATAATTCCTATTATTGGGTAGAATTTTAAGCTATGTCAATGGGTTATGGTACTTGTGGCTTACAGCCACCACACTCAAGATCTTGTACTGCAAATATGAGACATGAACATGTTTTCATGGTCTTTATACCAAACAATACTAGCTTTGGCTTGGAGGGAAAGTAAATTGTAGCTATACTTAAATTAAATATTTAGTTGGTATTTTAGTCAGGTTTAGGTTATGTATCTAAAATAATACAGTCCATTCAAACTTTGTCATAGTTTTCATAATTTTGTTGATAAAGTATTATATTTTCATCATATATTGTTTCATTTCATTAGCATCCACCAAATTTCACTTCTTGACATAACTTGAGTGTGGTGACTAAAAGACACAAGTAGCTTACCTGTTTTTTTAATTTAGGAAATGTGTTTTCAGATCTTTGAAACCTCATAAATTAGGATTAAGCTAAGTTAACAAGCTCAAAACAGTTTTTTTAGTACTTCATTTAAGAATAATATCTGTTTTGCAAGGTTTCACTTTTATAACACAAAGGTTTTCGAAAGTCATGGTAAAATTCTACTTTAGCTGCTTTTGGCTATCTTGCAAAGGGGTTAGGCTATGAAAATGAAACTTTCAGGGATGTGTCTATAGACTAAAATTTGTCCTGATAAGTTATTTTGAAGTAACTACCTCTACTCTTTCTTCCTCTGGAGGGCCCTGACCTTTAAATTCTTTGTGTTATAAAAGCAAAACCTTTCAAAATAGATTTTCTGCTTAAATGAAGCACAACAAAACTGTTTTCAACTTCATAACTTTGCTCAATCCCAATTTATGAGGTTTTAAAGATCCACAAATACATTTGCTAAATTTAGTAAAAAAAAAATCATTGATATGGCTTAAAATTCTACTCAAATAACAAGAATTGCATTTTCAAAACTAAAATCAAAGAAACAGAAACTGATAACTGAAAATCAACATAAAATAATGTTTTGTCAAAATGTCAATATGTATAGACCTGTAAAGTAGGCAAATTTCTAAGGCTTAGAAATCAAACAAGGGTTAACATGTTGGTAAATTTTTGTTGTTCATATTACTGACTTATGAATAAAGTGAACATACCACTCAATCTTTTTTTAAGCTCTTTACAAATATACTAATTGCTTCTATCACAAATTCAAATTTAAGCCCTTTTTGTGCTCTTGAAACAAACCCTAACCTGAATTTGCTGACATTATGAATATCTGTAAATTTGAATACTGCTTTGGATTGGAACCACATGGGATATTTATCTACACCATCTTCAATTGGTTTTCATATTTTTCAATATGTTATCAAAAACACATACTTTAATTGAGCATTTGGCATGAAGGAAGACAAAAACAGCAAAATATTGTAAAATGTATTTATCCAACTTAATTGTGGAAAATCAGTGCTTGTGCATTATATAACATTAAAAAAATTGAGTTATAATGAAACAGTAAGTTTGAGACTAATATTTTAAGACTTATTTACACCCAAAAACTAGAAATATTTGGTCATTTTTAAGAGCTCAAAACATGCTTAAAATTGAATTTGGAATAGAAGTAATTGTTATAGGCTATTTGTAAAGAACATAAAAAAAAAGGCATAAAGTGGTATATTCAGTTTATAGGCAAAAGTAGAATTTTACCAAGGTCATAAAAAGTCACTGCTCTCTATAGGGAGAATAAGTGGATGTAGGTACTTCAAAATACCTCCCCAGGACTTATTTTAGTGTATAAACCTATCCCTGAAAGTTATATCTCCCTAACCTATCCTCTTTCCAATATAATGAAAAGTAGCTGAACTAGAATTTTATCTCTACTCTACATTGCAAATTTATTGGCCTATTCTAGTTCTACTAATCAGCCAATCCTATCCTAACTATCCATATTATATTTAGAATTAATAGGCTATAATAATCCTAAATATAATAGATCTTGATCTACAAGATGAGAGATCTTGACTCTCTAACTTATTGGTGTGAATCTAATTTCATGTCCATAAACTCTCCTAAGTGTGTTGTCCTACAATATGCTTGTAAACTCCCACCTGTGCATACTTACCAGCTGTCTGGCATACAAATCCCTTCTGACAAAATAGTGCATGACCTTGGTGTTTGCTTTGATACCCAATTGAAATTTGATAAGCATGTTTAAAAAATTTTGAAGGATGCAAATTATCATTTATTGTCTATAAAGAGAATCTTTAGTAGGTTTAATCTTTGTAATTTCTTACTACTATATAGATCAATGGTCTGCCCTCTTATTGAGTATAATACTTCTGTTTGGTTTCCATTAAGTCTAAGAGATGAGCATAAGAAAGAAAAGGTTTAGAGAAGGGCCACTAGATTGGTCCCATACCTTCAGTGCCTTTCCTATCTGCAGAGATTTTCTAGGCTTCAACTCCTATCATTGATGTCTTGTAGACATCACAGTGACCTTGTAAATGTGTTTTGTATAATTAAAGGAGTGGATGATGTTGATCCAAATTTATTTGTTAAATTTAGCCATTATCACTCTTCTCATCTGCATGATTATAAATTATATCCCCCAAAACCACTGTAAAAATTGGTCAATTATCTTTTGTTAGTAGAGTTACCAGACCATGGAATGGTTTGCCTTTGGAGGTTCTTGAGGCATAGAGTGTTTGAATTTTTAAGAGTGCATTAGTAAATACGCCTTTTTATTTAGATGCTTTTGTTGTGTAGTTTTGTGTTATTTAGAAGTTTTTGCTGTTTAGTTTGTCATTGCCAATTTACTTTAGATTAGTATTATGATTTTGTGTCTTTGCAACAAGCATTGATGCTTACCACTATTTGTATTAAGAAATAAATAGATAAATTAAACACGTAGGCTACTGACCATGTCCATGAAAGCTACATCTTAATCTAGTTAATTTTCCAAGTTGTGCAATGTCCAAGGACTTGGACTATTGTCCTAATGAAGCTAGGCTGGCAAGACAGAAGTAGGCTAAAAATTCATATGCATCAATAGCCTAGTGATTTAGACCCATATTGATAGTGTCAAGGTCTTTAGGCACTTTGAAATTATAGCGATTGGCCAGTAAAATAAAAACCATGTAGGTCTATATTTATCCAAAGTCAAACCACCTTTTAAGGTGTTAATAACTGATGGGCCCTACATTAACTTGCAAGCTTTTCAGGTTTAGGAAACATACACGCCCACACAGTGCAGATTGTCACCAGGGCTGCCAAATTTTTTTTAAGGAGTGTGTCATATTTTTTCCGAAAATGTGCTTTTTGTGTCATCTCAGATTCCATAATGTGTCACAAAATGTGTCATATTTTTTTGCAACAAGTGGTATCATATTTAATTGTTAAATCTTTATTTAGAGTTTTGAATATGTGATCTTTTTCAAATCAGTCCAAAAAGGAGTAAACCTAACCTTATCCTATTATCTTGGGATCATGATCTTTTTGTGACGTCATGAAAGAAATAGAAACATTCAATTAAATTAATGTTACACACTTGGAATTTGTGTCTGGGCGGCCAACGAGGCAAGTTTACATTTATAAAAGTTCTAGGGACAATCAATTCCGACAGCAAATTGAAAATAGACTTTTCGTATGACGTCGTAATCGTAATCGGCTCTATACGTAATTGATTTTATTGGCTAAGCTTTTTATTAGTTCAATATGTAAGCCATTCAACCAGCTTCAATCTAGTATTTTTGTCATATTTTTTGGTGCCTTTTTAGGCCAGATGGATTATTCTGAAGGAAAGACATCTCTGGAAATTTGTAATCTTGTTCGAGGTTGGGTACCCCTCCTATACTCCTAGAAATGGGAGTTGCTGCTTATGCATACAGCTCTGGTAAACTGCATGATGTTTAATTTTTACTATTAAGTACGTACCAGTTGGCTACATCAAATACTCAATCAAAAAGTATTCAGCGTGCATTTTGATTTAAAATTTCCGCCTATAGCTGTTTTTTTCACGTGGTTTAAATTTTAAATATGGTAATGACATCTGTCCTGTATTCTGCACTGTTTGTGTACTACTGCCACCGTTAGGCAGCGCTATTCCCTTCCATTAATTTGTAGCTTTTTTGGAGGTAGAAAATTGAAATTTTACTTTTCTTTTATTACCATTTAAAAATCAAGACTAGGATGACAAAAATATGTCATTTTTTTGAAAAAGTGTCATTTTTTTGAAAAATGTGTCATTTTTGTCGATTGTGTCATTTTTTATTGAAAAATGTGTCATTTTCGTCGATTGTGTCATCATTTCGTCTGAATGTGTCATTGTGTCACGCAACATCAAATTGTGTCATTTTGACACAAAATGTGTCAATTTGGCAGCCATGATTGTCACACAATACAGACGAATATTACGAAAGGACGAAAATAAATCGGCAAATAAAAAAAATATAAAAAAATAAACTTTAGTATACCAGATACGCCTATATCTATTATGCAAAGCGATTATAAAAGTTGTATTTGAATTAGTAGCAAATTTCAGTTTACCCAAGTTTTACGAAGTAAAGTTCACTGGAATGGAATGCACATTTTCACTTGAAAACAAATTATTTGAAAAATATTGACTTCGCCTGTTGCCATGCATCTGCTGACATGCACAGGAGTCTAGAATAATATGCCATCTTAACATACCAGCTACTAAGTGAAAATGCTTCAATATGCTTTTTTGAAATTTATTGTTACTTCACATTATTAGATGTAGACTCTGACACAAAAAACGCACAAGATGCCGTTTCGTGTTTGAAGCCGCTGCCACTCACATACTGAAATCAAGCATTTTGGCTTAAGACTTTTAGCAAAATAGGACCAAAAATTGACTAAGTGGTAAATATAAAATCAGATGCTGTCAAAAGAAGTATCCACGCATCAGTCATCCGAATGTTCTGATTCTCAGTTTCATCTCTAATGCTAAGGTCATGAGAGCTCATATAGAGCCATTTTCTCTCCCACAAACTCAATTAAAGCAGCCTTCATTTGTGGTTCCAGTTCCAAAAACTGGTGAATATGCCATGTTCAAGTTTTGAATAATTTACGAAAAACTGCTTCTCTATTGGTTTATTATAAGTTCCCTTATGTCAAAAGTGGCAAATTTTCATTTTTCAGTGTAGCTATACAAGTGTTTTATAAGCTCAACATAAGCACTAGTTATATCTCTTAAGTGTCCATCTGACTGCTTGTCTTAGAAAAACAAGAATGATTTTACATTTCTAAGGCCATGTTTTGGCTGCTTCATTCAAAATTTTGCTTCCTCCTTGTGTTCAGATTAGTTCTCTTAGTCCCTTTTTCAAAAATTTTTAAGCAAACTTTTTATATTTGAATTATATGCTAGATATGTGCTTATGAACCGTTTTCAGCTCCATGCTAAACATGGCATAAGAACTAAAAACACTCCTTATGCGATTTGAATAACATGGAATGTAAGAAGCCTAACTGTATCAAAGCTTCATTTATCAGCCAAAAATAAAAAAAATATGTTGGAACTTGGTTAAAAGTCGATTCACATATATAATTTTTACTCAATTCGACTAAATCTTTTAAACCTTTTAATACACAAATTAGAAAGAAGCCCAAACAGACCCTTACTGTCCATACTGGCATTACGGCAGTGGGTAAGGGTGCAAAGAAGATCCCCCTGATTTATAACAATTGAATTATTACTCTCTATTGTTCAGTTTATTGGAGTCTGAAGTTTGTAGTCTCTGGGGATGCAAAGGCAATAGGTCTTTAAGGCCTGAGCCTCAACCCAGTTTGGGTGATCCTGCTCCACCTGTAAATAAGAAAGATTAAATAAAATGATGCTCAAAGTCATTCAGTAGTGGTAAATATATTTAACAAAATTTACAAGTAAGTGTATTAAATTTTTAAAATAAACAATTTTTCTTTTACTTTGCAGGCTAAAAAGTCACAAGGCGAAATGGAAGATGGATGATCTGAAATCGACAGATCCCCTTGATTCTTGATGGGAAGTTTTTTAAGATCGTCAACATGGAACATAATTGCTGCACGGCGTTTATTTCTAAGTTTTGACTTCTCTAAAACAGTTGTTTAAAAGGAATATACAAGGAATATTATACTTTTTAATAACATATTTCTATAGTTTCCACTGCTTCGCAGCAGCCGGAAACTGTTTTCAAACCGTTCAACCGCCCTTTAGCAGAAAACTTTCACCACTTTAGACCATTAGCACTATGATCAATATAGCACAGTTTAATATCAAAACTACTTTTAAAAAATGTCTGAAAAGAAGTTCTTATTTAAATGAGAAGTCATGACATCCTTATTTACTTTTAGTAGCAAAAGCTTCTCAAACTTAGCATTTTCTAAGCGGTTTCTTTTTGCAGTCAATGCGTCTCCTGCAGCGAAAAATACGCATTCAACAGGTACAGATGATGGGAGAGGCTGCAGATTGAATTTCTGAAACACTTTTCCAATTTTCAGATAGTCTTTCAGATAATCAAGTGTCCTATTCTTGTTTTTAAGAAATTTGAAGAATTTGGCTTTTGAGACTAGTGTCTATATTTTCTTCTTGACCAATGGCAGTATCATCATCTTCCATAAACGAAAATAAATCATTAGTTTTATTTTGCGAGACTTCTCGCACCTGCAGCCAGCTCATCACTGGAGACAAACGTGGTCATTTTTTAATTTCTAAGTTCACAACGGCAATTGTTCTTTTTTTTGCTCTTGCAGGGCTGGAGTCAACCCTCGTAATTTGAAACTCCTGTGAGAGTAAGTAGCTGTGACTAGTTCACCTTCTACTAATGGCAAAACATGCCTGAGAATACGGATATTCTGAAGTCCTTTTAGTTTAGTCTCCAAACCATAAAGTAATGGCAAAACAGCACCAAAACGGATCTGTAATTAGCACATACTCACTAAGGAGATCCCTCTTTACAAACTTCAATATTGGAAGCTACAGTTCATCACAGGCACAGGATAACTTTTCTGCATCAGATATGTCTGTAACACACTATACTGCATCATGGAGAGAGTTCTAGTGTGTAGCATTTGGTGAGATATAGTTTATAGCTTTTGTGCTATAAATTTTTCAGGGAGTGCTGGAAGAAGCGGATATTTCATTCACGATCCTTAATAATGTACACGCTGAAGTAGTAGATTTAAAAAGTTGTCGTCCTTTCAAAAGGGCTAAACGCAGTTATAACGCCAAATATCAAATTGAACTATTACCGAATATGTTCCTTCAGCAACGGAGAATTAGAATGTACGCCTCACCCCCAGTTGAGGTGGGGGAAAATAAAGTATTACTACGAAAGAAGAAATACAACATAGAAGAGCATAAATTGAAAAGAATTGTCAGGTAAAACTCGAAACCAACAGAAATTAACGCACATAATATTTGAGCTTCGATCCATACCCTTTAAGTCTAATGGCATTAAATCCTGACCGTTCGGGCCCACTTTCGAGTGAAGATGATTTGTTGGTTAAGTCTTAAATTTTATATGCATTAGGGTACCTTTGATCCGAGGAAAGGGGGACCTTATCTTGTACGGCCGACATCAAGTTTGTGAAAGCTTCGAGAAACGTATCAACAATACAACTCACTGATAAATTACCTCCACAACTATCGGGGTTCTACATTTATTTATTTCTCAAAACTTATATCAAAACAGTAGAGTCACTTTCTCACTTAAATTTCACACAGTTGTTTTCATGTAATGCGGTTGAAACTGTGGAAAACAAGTCCTAGAAAAAGGAGAATAAAATAAGGGAAACGCATCTCTTATTTGTTTAAGCAAAGAGTTACTTTATTTCGTTTAAGCATGTAAGAAAAAAGAAAATCACAGGATCAAGGGGTCCAAACTGGAAAAATACGACCAGAAATGAATTATTCGAAAAGTTTAGTAAATTAAAAAAACAAACATTTATTGGATTTTATTTTAAATGAGAAAGCCTACACTTGCTCAAAAACAGCTGTCCAACTTATGACCAAAAGACCAACAATGGCAACATAGAAAGTAAACACAGCTAGCAGTTCATGCAAATTCATCTAAAACTTTGATTTGTGGTAAACGTTCGACTTATTTGAATATACAAAATTAGAACAACAAAACTATATGTCTTTGAAACAGAGACAGGAACAGAATATGACACACATCACATATCGTTACTTTAAGCAATTTTCGGGTGTTATTTTTTTATGTTTGCTTTTTTTTTAAGAATTAACGACGCTTCTTGACTACTATGGTCCCTGCGTCGGCCCTGCAGTGCATTCCTGCAGCGTGATTCGATTTCTGGGTCCTGTATTACCAAGCTAAGGTCAAATCCACTGCGCCACCACAGGACAATTTATATTTGTTAAGTCCAAAAATCTTACATTTTTAACCAGGAAAATATGACAAACTATGTGAAGTGTAAAGCGCCTGACTGTACCTTTATAATAGCATACATTCTTTTGTATTGAAAATGATGTGGTTGACAATCCATTGAGATCATGTACGTCCAACCCAGGAGAAATGTTGCTCATTTTGTCTGGTAATTGAGCTTCATATTCACGGTATACCAACTCTAATAAATTTTAAAAATACCTCAAACAGTACTATTTATTTTAGCTTCGCAGGCGATTCAATTCTTAAAATTAGTGCAAATATTCTGGTGCAAAGACCCACCCCATCATTAATTACTTACTAAAACCAACTGGCCTGTGCTTTAGAAAATCAAACTGCTAATACTTTCCTTCATTGACATAAAGGATTTCTTATTGGATTTTAGTTTGATTTTTTCGGTTAATACTTAGTTCTCATTCCCGAATGCAAAATGCACAAAAAAGGTAATAACAACAAAAAGAGAGAAAAAGAGAACAACACGAACCATAACTAGCCAAGGAAAAAACCTGCTTTGCCAGCTTTTAGTCTTTCTTTAAACTCTTTTGCATGCTGACCAATGATCTGCATAGTGCAAGTGCAGACCTCCTGATTTTCTGCCTTTGGCCGAGAGCGCACTACCTGGTTGGGGGCAAAGCATCCAACGTTTCCTGTGTTGTACTCCAGATTTTTTCAGGTATCCAGTTAGAGCTGGGTCAATTCTCGGCTGGGCTTACAGATAACTAGCGACACCAGGACTCGAGTCCCTGTAAACCCCTGAAGGTTCGAAGCTTTTAATCGCCTCCCTTCAACCGCTAGGATCTTTGGCCTCAAGACCCTCACAGATATTAATCTACGTTATGACGTAATATGTTATTATGAAAAGAGAAATCACTAATGCAACAGCACAAACACATAAAAAAAAGAGAGAAAAAAAAAGAGAGAGACAGAAGGAGAAAAGGAAGACTGTTTTCCTAAATTAGTGATTAATATAGACCAGCACTTGAATGAGGCCTTAACCCTACTCATCCATACAATCACATAGGTCAAACAGCATAGCCATACACAATCAACCATAAAGAATAATCCATGGACAGGCAGTCATGTCGTCAATAAGTATAAGTCGTCATTTACCAAACAATAGAAACAATAAAGACAAATAATTCAGAGGCAACAACCCAACACAAGGGCTCATCAGGAGAATACACTTGCCTATAGGGTTTCGCCACATTAAATTCTCTACCCAGTCAAGTGTTGTGGCTACCACAGAATATCCGTGGCATCCCCGTGTCAGGTATCACCCCCAAAATACATGCCTATGAAAAAAAACAAAAAAAAAAACAGCAAATGTAAAACAACCAAGTAACACCAAAATAAGCTTATCCTGTTAATATATCCCTCTTTTTAGCAACAATAGGTAAACTAAATATGATAAATTTTACCAAATCACAAATATTAACACATTGCAAAAAACCTGAATGAACTAAACAATTATAGAATTCATCTTTACCATGTGGCTATTTTTAAAAAAAAATCCGCTCTATTAGCAACACAATTCAAAATAAATGGCGCTGCATCATCATTTCTCGAACCTCCAAAATTAGTTGAAAATTTCTTTAAGTATTTCCAGATAATTCTTTTGATATTTATTTAAAAGTTCGTTATAATGAAAACTAAATTTTTTAAATTGACAAGGTAATTTATTTGCAGAAAAACCTCTTGATATCAATTTTTGGCTTAAGATTTTACATTTATTTTTAAAATCAATATAATTACTACAAATCCTTGCATAACGAAGTAACTGTGAGAAAAACACCGAATATGTGATATTTGAGTGTATATTACTTTCAGGGAATGGGAAACTAATCACTTCAAATCGAAGTCATCCGTTTTATTATACATTTTAAAACTTAATTTATTATTATCACAAATATTAATATTTAAATCTAAGAAATGATCTTCATGACCAGCGCCATGACTAGGTTCAAGAGTAAGCTCTGATGGATATATATTTTTAGAAATATCAATGAAATCCTTACAATTTAAGACTAAAATATCATCTAAATATCTTTTGTTATTTGACAAAACATGTTTTAAATTATTTGGATTATTCTTAACCATCATATATTTATATTCTAGTTGACTTAAAAACAAGTCAGCTATAAATGGGCTGGCATCCCCCACCCCCATGGGAATTCCCACGATTTGCTTGTACAAATCACCACCAAATCCTATTTAAGTATTGTATAAAACAAATTCTAATAACTCAAAAATCATATCCAAGTTGTAACATCTCAAGTTAACTGTAGTATTAAAGCAATTTGCCCATATAGCTTTTTTATTATAAGTGTCTATTTTTAAGAACCTTTTACTAGATAAGAGGAAAGATTTCTTGATAACAGTTTTTAAACTATCTAACACTGCATTAAGTGATAAATTAGTATACATTGTCGCAAAATCGAAAGACTCAATTCTTTTAGCTGAAACCATTGTTAAAGAATCTATCACCTGCAGTGAATTATTAACACTCCAATATGGATTAAAATTCGAAAATTTTTTAATACCAGAACAATAGGTTTTAAGTTTATTTACAATTTCCTTTAAAATTAAAGAGAGGTCAGTAGCAGCAATGCGAGTTGGACATTTAGCTGCTCCAGCAATAAACCGTGGTTTAGGGGGATTCTTATGAAATTTTACAGTCCAATATAGGAAAGGGAACTTTTTATCATTGTCATTTATTTTAATATTAAAATTTTTAAAAAGTATTTCTTCAGTCTTTTCAATTAAATTCTCATCCTCTAAATTTACCTTTTCGTAAACATTAGTTGTGCATAACTCCCTTTTTAAGATATCACAATACAGCTTCTGACAAATTATGGCAAAATTATTATTGGCTTTATCCACTGGCACAATTACAAATTCATTCTGTAGATTAACAATTGCTTGTTTAATCTTCGCATTATAAAATAATGATTTAGTGTTACTATTTTTTAAGTTAGAATATATTTTATTTCTTATTCTACTAATAATTAAATTCTTCCAACTTTGAAAACTCTCTTTACTTTTATTCTCTTTCTTACACCACTTATCAATAAATAAATCAAAATCATTTTCTAAGCCATCAAGAACACTCGATGGTTTCAGATAATGAGAAAGACGGAAATTAGCCCCTTTATTCATTATAATTTGAAGATCATTTTGCTTTATTATTGACAAGTCCCTTGTTATAACATGTTTGTAAGTAGGATTTACAAATGGGCTAAGTTGCTTACAATTACAAACCGGTTTCCAATTTAGATCACTATCTAATGTTTTAAGTATTAAATTATAATTAAAAATAATTTGCCCAATAGTTTTTTAAAATTTATAAGTTAAAACTGGACTATCATTATAATTCAAATTACTAGGAAGGGCCTGTTTCACATGCCGCTGATTTAAAATTTCTGGTAAATTAATATCTTCAATCTGCTTACAAGTAAAATTAATAGGTAAATATAATCTGTTATCCTTATTACCAATCTTAACAAACTTTTTCTTTTTTGAAATAAATTTCTTTTTACTTAGGTTTATAGACGAACTTAGCCAATTATATGAAATTCATTTGGACCTTGTTCCTAGTTGCCTTTAATAATTGAAGCGTTTTACCCTCTGCATTTTACCTTCAGGAGCCATCAGCTTCTCCAATGGCTCTAACCTCGAACTGTAGTTGACTTTTCGTAAATTCTGTCACTGAGTACAATCAGCGCAAAGCTACTTATCGATGTCGGGAATTTCGCTTACGTATTTAAAAATTTTTGACAAAGGTGGTCTTACAGTATTTGAAAAAGATTATGGTAAAATTCTTCTCAAAATTAAGACTGACAAACTGATAATTGCCTTACTGACAAAGGATCGAGCTTTCAACGCTCAGACATAATACAAACTGCAGTAAGAACGAGGTCTGACTTGACGTCAGTCAGGTCAACTACCGTAGTTCAGGGTCCAAATGCACTCAGAGTAGGACATAAAAATAATATAACAAATTTATAATGATTAGACTAACTATAAAGAATGCAATTGATTTAAATAAATTTTAGTATCCACTAGGCGTCATTTAAATGGATCAACAATAACCACTTCCTCAACTACAAATGGAAAGTTACTCCCAGTACAGTTAGAAGATATAACCATAATAAATGAATATGTTACAGCTTTTTTAGTTTTTGGGACAAATTTAAACAAAGCTGGTAAATTGAACGAAATTGACCGAAACAAAATATAGAGCTAGAATCAACATCATTAAGATAATTAATAATCTGGATTAAATTAATTATATTAGTGCATCGTCTATGGAATTGAAGGAAAGGTGCTTGAAGCCTGGTAATTCTTTGAGAGCATAAAAGGTCTATTAGATATGGAATCATCTCTGTAACCCTTTGCTGAGAATTATTTAAATTCTAACTTTGTTAATCATATTAGTTTGAAGCTATACTGATATGTGATACTCCAAAAGGAGACGAAGAAAGTTCTAATTTTAAATGAACAGCAAAGTAAACATCAAGATCACGCAGTTTCACACCGTGGAAACACTATATTGGATATAAAGAAGGAGTAATCAGACTAAAAACTCCGACCATAATAAAAAACAACGATCTTGGAGGAATTGGGGCTGCGGAAATCGAATCATTTTGTCGCAGATGTCAAATACACACGCTTGGTGTCTGGTAAGTACAGGTCCACGTCATTTACAAACATCTAAATACTGAACTGCCAAATAAAAAGGGGTAAATCATTGATAAGAAGACACAATAATATTAGGCCCTAGCTGCTCCCTGGGGCTATTAGCGTTATTATTAGGTTATTAGCGTTAAAATGATTTTGTATTTTCCAGACGATTAACCTCTCAGCAGTGGTATCAATCCACAATGACGTAGGGGGATGTAATTTTCAAAACCAGGGGAGGGGGAATTTTGTCTTTTTTATGTTTTTTTAAAGGAAATCCACAAAAACATTTCAAAAAACCTCGAGAAGGGGATAATCTCTTCCCCACCAAAAATGGTACACTAGCTCAAGGCTACTCTAGAAAGTAACGGTGCTATTCAAGTTGGTCGATACAACTTGGTCAGGCTTGGATCCATTTTGGGAATAGGTTTTATTGAGGTATGTCAAGGACACAGTCCAATATATTAGGACAGAATGAAGAAAAAAAATAATCTACAACAGTTGTAATGGTTACCTTCGAGATTGTATGAACAAATGTAATTTGATGAGGATTCGTATTTATCATCATGATATTCGTACATGGAATGATATTCGAAGTTCCTCACCTCGTTTTGATCGATTTAAATCTTCGTTCAAATATGAAGCTGCTAAATAAATATAAATTCGGAATAACTCTTGTTTAATTTATCAAATTTTAGTCGTTAACAAAAAAAAAGCAACGTTGTTCGGTGTCATAAAATGTGATTTTGTTTGTCTTCGATTGTATACAAGTTAAACTTGATACATTGCTTCTAACCTAATTTTCAGCATTAAAAATAATCCAAACAAAACATTGATTTATTCTATTCCACTTATTATTGCTTTTCTATTTCTTGTTGTCTTTATTTATTAGAAAAACCTCACAAGCTTAGCTTTCGATGTGCTCCTAATCTATTGAGGAATGCACCTTGATGGTACCCTCTTTTCTCTATTTTTTCAGGTTTTCTGAGAAAAAATAAATTTGATGACATAAAAAAGATACTACATAAAAAAAGACATAAAAAAGATATTAGCAATTATTTTGTCAAAATGGGCCAAATGTGACGCGTCTGGATGTTGGGAGTAATATACTTTCATCTTCTTTAAGTTAGCACCACCTAGATTCGCTTTATTCCTTAGACATAAGTCAAAGCTTTCCCTGATTATATGAAGCATTCTTACAAATTTTTACTTTTCAAACGATTACCTATCACAAGACTTTTATAAAAGAAGCGAATTAATAAATAAAAGTCTTTAAAAATATTGTTAAAATATGCGTTCATTTCCAAACTTTAAAAGGGTAAGAGTATAGGAGGATTTTTCTAGGGGGTCTGAAACCCAAAAATTATGTGTACATCCAAGAATTTTCAAGGAATGGGTAATTTCTGGCGAAGAGTAGAATATTTCGTCATATTTGGGTCATGGGTTTGGCTGCATACTGCTAGACAGGTTTTTTTTTCGGAGGTCAGTTGCAAATTTTATTCTTGTCAGTTTGCTATACTCTTTGAACCAAATATAAATTAAATTTGTTTTTAATTAGCAATTTTGATATATTCAAAAACACCTAATTGCAGAAATTGTACTATTATCAGGTTAATAGATACTAACATTTCCTTGATGCGTCAACTACAAATATCATGAAAAATTGTTGTCAATTATAACAATAATTAAAGAACTTGACAACTATTTTTCATCTCAGGTCTTCAAATAATTTAACTAAATGCACTAGACATTCACACCATGACCTTTGCTTGATACTGAAGGATTGACATCTGAGAATCAATTTCTTTATATTTTTACGTTTTGACGCAATTTTCTCAGAAAATCGCAATTTTATTTCATAGCATGCATTGTCGGATTTAAGTTCACCCAATGAAACCATTAGGTGAAAAGTGTACTGTGTCTTAAAATAACCATCTTTATGTTTCCCCTATCGAAACTCAAACCTAAACTGAAGTCAAAAATCATAAATTCACCTAAAGAATTGATTTAGCTTTCATTCACATGTCTTTTAATAAAAGATATCTGCTTGGCTTTCCTTAAAAAGAAGTTTTCACATAGATAATGTAAGACTTTAAGATAATTTTAATGCTAAGGTTATTACGTTTGACGTTAAGGTTCTTACAGTTATCTCCCTTCCCATAGGAAATATCCCCTTCACAATAGAACCCTATTTTGTTATCAGGTAAGTTAAACACCCCATAGACAATGATCGAAACCATCATTCGCAAAAGTTTTGAATTTGCAAAATATTGCAACAAACAGTGACAATGATCGAATCACACTGCAGGAATGCACTGCAGGGCCGACGCAGGGACCATAGTAGTCAAGAAGCGTCGTTAATTCTTAAATAATAAAACAGTGACAATGAAGGTGATTCGGCACTCACTGCAGCACTTATTCTGGAAAATCTAATTAGCGAGTGAAGTATTTTGTGCGATTTCATATATATTTCTGAAGATAAAAATTTGCTTCCGTTTCTATATCTCTTTACTGTTGAAAACATTTTTTATACCTTTTTCAGGCTTTTTCTTCTTTGAACGTTTGTTTCAGCTATACAAATATTTTCTAGCTTCTACAAACTCAATTACCTTTTCATAAAAAAAAAAAACATTTCCCCATGTAAGCGTAAACTGATGAAACCTGTTTATCTTCATCCGTCAAAGCTATTTTGTTCCACTTTGTCTAACGATTATGGTAGACGGATGAGGATATGCTTTTCAATCCTTTTCTTTCAAGTTAAAAATACCCTTGTAAAAAAGTAAAAGAAAGCGCAACTAAATACAAGTTCGTCATTTTATCCATATAGCAGAAGCATCACACGTGGGCGTGGATCCACCTCCCCCAAAAGGAGTTTGACAAGTCTGTGAAAACTGAAATCATAAAATTTTAGCGCGAAATATTGGTTCAATCCTTTTCAAACAGTTCGTGGTAACGAACTGTAGTAAGGAGCGACCCGGCTCAATAGTAACCAAAACTCTAAAAAATGGAATTTTGATACCAATAGCTACATCAAAAGAATCGCATTTTAATGCTGGTTTTAAATATATAAGTTTCATCAAGTTTAGTCTTACCCATCAAGTTACGAGCCTGAGAAAATTTGCGTTATTTTAGAAAATAGGGCGAAACGCCCCCTAAAAGTCATAGAATCTTAACGAAAATCACACCATCAGATTCAGCGTATCAGAGAACACTACTGTAGAAGTTTCGAGCTCCTATCTACAAAAATGTGGAATTTTGCATTTTTTGCCACAAGGCAGATCACGGATGCGTGTTTATTTTTTTTTATTTTTTTTCCCAGGGGTGATCGTATCGACCCAGTTGTCCTAGAATGTTGCAAGACGGCTCATTCTAACGGAAATAAAAAGTTCTAGTGCCCTTTTTAAGTGACCAAAAAAATTGGAGGGCACCTAGGCCCCCTCCCACGCTAATTATTTTCCCAAAGTCAACGGATCAAAATTCTGAGATAGCCATTTTATTCAGCGTAGTCGAAAAACCTTATAACTATGCCTTTGGGGACGACTTACTCCCCCACAGTCCCCGTGGGAGGGGTAACAAGTTACAAACTTTGACCTGTGCTTACATATAGTAATGGTTATTGGGAAGTGTACAGGCGTTTTCAAGAGGATTTTCTTGGTTTGGGGGAGGGGTTGAGAAGAGGGGGATATGCTGAGGGAACTTTCCTTCGAGAATTTGTAATGGGAGAAGAAAATTTCCATGAAGGGAGGGCAGGATTTACTGGCATTATTTAAAAAAAACAATTAAAAAATAAAGGGGAAAAAGCTTTTTCAGCTGGAATTAAGGAACAGCAATAAAACTTAAAACAAACGGAAATTATTACCCATATGGGGGGCTCCCCTCCTTCTAATACCTCGCTCTTTACGCTAAAGTATTTTCAGTAATTTCAAGTACTTATTCTACGGCTTTTGTGATTCAGGGGGTCATTCTTAATGAATTGGGATAAAATTTAAGCTTTAGTGTAAAGAACGAGGTACTGACGATGGGGTGAATCCCCTCATATATGTAATAAAAACCTGAGAATACAAAAGTTCTTTACGTAAGCTAATTTATAAGTTACGTAAATCTTTTACCAATAAAAAGATTCGTAAAAAATTAAAAGTTCTAGTTGCCTTTTTAATTAACCAAAAAATCGGGGGGCAACTAGGCTTCGTCCCCCGCTCTTTTTTTCTCAAAATCATTCGATCAAAATTATGAGAAAGCCATTGAGCCAAAAAAAAAATATATACAAATTTCGTTTTGATTATTCCTCTGCGGAGAGCCAAAATCAAAACATGCATTGATTCAAAAACGTTCAGAAATTAAATAAAAAAAACAAGTTTTTTTACTGAAAGTAAGGAGCGACATTAAAACTTAAAACGCACAGAAATTACTTCGTATATGAAAGAGGCTGCTTCCTCATCAACGCCCCGCTCTTTACGCTAAAGTTTTTTACTGTTTTAAAAAGAAGAATTGAGAGAAAGAGTCAAACTTTAGCGTAAAGAGCGGGGCGTTGATGAGGAAGCAGCCTCTTTCATACACGAAGTAATTTCTGTGCGTTTTAAGTTTTAATGTCGCTCCTTACTTTCAGTTAAAAAAACTTGTTTTTTTTATTTAATTTTTTTAAACATCAATGTAGGTCGGGAAAGATATAAGTAAAAATGACCAGTCAGTTTGAAACATAATTCAACTGTTAAAAGACATTTAAGGTTAAAGGCCTAAAAAAGTGTACAAATAGGCCAAAATTTTCAGGTCAAGTAGGATTTTATTCTTAACCTTCGTTCAAATTGAGGAACATTCTTGGATTAAGCCTGCATAACGGGTGCTGAAAGGAAGAAAGCTCCCGTCTTTTTGTAGTAATTAAGCAAAAAAAAAAACAAGTTTTTTTAACTGAAAGTAAGGAGCGACATTAAAACTTATAACAAACAGAAATTAATCCGTATATGAAAGGTTTTCCTCCTCAACGGCCCAATCTTTACGCTAAAGTTTGACTTTTTCTCTTAACTCTACTTCTTTAAACGGTAAAAAACTTAAGCGTAAAGAGCGGGCCGTTGAGGAGGAAAAGCCCCTTTCATATACGGATTAATTTCTGTTCGTTTTAAGTTTTAATGTCGCTCCTTACTTTCATTTAAAAAAACCTTGTTTTTTTTTGTTTAATTTCTGGACGTTTTTGAATAAATGCATGTTTTGATCTTGGCTCTCCACACATAAATAATTAAAACGAAATTTGCATATTAATTATTTTTTTTTTGCTAAATGGCTTTCTCATAGTTTTAATCGGAAGATTTTGAGAAAAAAAGAGAGAGGGAGGAAGTCTAGTTGCCCTCCAATTTTTTGATTACTTAAAAAGGCAACTAGAACTTTTAATTTTTTTACGAACATTTTCATTAGTAAAAAATATACGTAATTTACGAATTAACTTACGTAACAAACTTCTATATTTGTATGTTTTATTGCGTCTATGAGGGAGTTCACCCCTCGTCGATACCTCGCTCTTTACACTAAAGCTTAAATTCTGTCTCAATTCCTTAAGAATGACCCTTGAATAACAAACGCCGTAGAATAAACAGTTGAAATTACTAAAAATACTTTAGCGTGAAGAGCGAGGTATCACGAGGAGGTAAACCCCTCATATGCGCAATAATTTCTGCTCATTTTAAGTTTTAATGCTGCTCCTCACTTTCAGTAGAAAAAAACTTTTCATATTTATTTTTTCATTGCTCATTTTTGATAATGCTAGAAAATCCTGCGCTCCCTTCATGGAAATTTTCTTCCCCCATGATAAATTCCTCCAAGGAAAGTTCCCCTAACATATCCCCCTCTTTTCAACTCCCCTCCAAACCAAAAAAAAAACCCTGAAAACGTCTGTACACTTACAAATAACCACTATTATATGTAAGCACTGGTCAAAGTTTGTAATTTGTAGCCCTCCCACGGGGACTGTGGGGGAGTAAGCGTTCCCAAAGACATAGTTATGAGGTTTTTCGACTACACTGAATAGAATGACTATCTCAGAGTTTTGATCCGGTGACTTTGGGAAAATAATTAGCGTGGGAGGGGGACTAGGTGCCCTCCAATTTTTTTCTTCACTGAAAAGGGCACTAGAACTTTTCGTTTCTGTTAGAATGAGCCATCTCGCAAGATTCTAGGACCACTGGGTCGATACAGTCACCCCTGAAAAAAAAAAAAAAAAAACAAGCATCCGTGATCTGCCTTCTGCCAAAAAACACAAAATTCCACATTTTTGTAGATAGGAGCTAGAAACTTCTAGAATAGGGTTCTCTGATACGCTGAATCTGAGTCTAAACTTAATGAAACTTATATAATTAAAATCAGCATGAAAATGCGATTCTTTTGATGTAACTATTGTTATAAAAATTCTTTTTTTTAGAGTTTTGGTTACTATTGAGCCAGGTCGCTACCACGAACTGTTTGAAAATAGTCTTAGCAGAAAACAATAGCCCCTCCCCCCCAGCCCCCATTGCGCTTAAATACCGGCATTACTATAGTTTTTATTGTGTTAGTACAATAACATCTTAATGTATTATATTCTCTTTTAAGTATTGTACACATATCTTCCTTTGCAAACATTTTTGACTTAAATTGTTTGGAATCAGGTTCACACTTATGTATATTATGTTCATCCGGAACACTACTAAGATTTTATTCGAGCGTGGGGCCAGATTACGAGCGTGGATTAAAAATAAGCATGATTCTATTTATTGTCTACTTGACTTTTTTATATTCTTTTCATTTAGGATTACATCTTCCAAACAGATGCGTAGCTTTTCAATTCCATAAATACGAAAAGACATAGGATGTCTCAGTTAGTCAATCGTGCGAAAATCTATTCTACTCTGCAAGAGGGATCTGCTGTGTGACATCTCGTGTTTTCCCCCATTGCTCTGTTACTTATGGCGACAAGCCTGTCTAAATTTAATTAAAAAATGAGCACCTGGCGATCATACAAAAAAATTTGAAGCTCTACGCCCATCCCAGAAAATAGTGACACATACCTTGCCAGCTAAGAATTGTTTCCTAATTTCCACATATTCTGTCGTTTTTGATCCCCTTGTGAACTGACACAAACCCTAATATACGAGCAATTGACAGTTCTATATCTCTTTGTGTACCATTAATCTTACCAATTATTTTCAATATTTATAACAATCTCGCGAGCTGGGAACTTGATGGCAGTTGGTTTGCAAAAAAAGGATTCACTTCCTTCGTCAACATAAAGTTTTTTACAACTGACTAGATCTGACGAAGCCAAATGACCGCCTTTGCAATTCCTGACAGGCCCCCACAACCTTTCTAGAGACAATCGCCGACTCCATTTAGTATTACGACTCAATAAAAATGAGCCTTGTTCACATTTGATCCACCCTTTCAAATATGACATTATAGAAAGACGTGTTAAGGATTATAGTTACCAAATAATATTCAGATAAAAACTTAACCATTCAATCCAACACAATAATATCCGGAGATGACGGTCGCACCATGGACGACTCGGGGGGCACTGGTAGTGCTGGAGTAGTTGGTCGATTGGCACTATGGATGGCTGAGATGGCACTGCTGGCGTGTGTTCCTGTCTCATCACTATCAGAATCTATTAGAAGTACTTCCTCAACATGTTTAGTCTTAACCTCAGTTCCAACAGTGACTGCCGGTGTTGCTTTTACTACTGAAACCTCTTCAACATCCTCTAAATCAAATATTTCTTTGTTTGTGGCTGTTGATCCAAAATTCGGCTTTCCTAAAAGAGTATGCCTCTCTAAGCTACCTTTGTTAAATGATATCACTAAATTTCAACTTTAAAAGAGGGACTAAAAAAGACATAGAAGATAGATAATGTTAACATGTTACTATTCAATGCAGAAAAGAAAAGTACTATTGTCAATAAAGAACTGGAGACTGTCAAAAATGGACAGAGCGGAATATCTAGTGAATACTTCTATATTACTTCGGCCTCTTTTTTGTATAAAAACGTTTAAATTCAATTGCTACAGACCCATATTAGCGTGCCATACTGGATACGGTTGTTAATTTTTTTGGAGTCTTTTAGAACATTGGATCGAACGCAAGGAACAAAATAATATAAAAAGCAAATGAATGAATCATTTCAAGAATAAATTGAACAATTTGTTTTCTTTTGTTGACCTTAAAGGAAGGCCTGTCATTTGAGGGGTGGGGGAGGAGGACATTTACTCCCCTGATTAAGTGATTTTTTCAACTTTTTATTCTCCATCACAATATGACTTTGATCATCTGTTTTCCTTAAATGCTTAAACCCAAGTGGGAAAACAAACAAAAATATACTTCATTATTCAAATTATTTTTCTTATCAGTGCAGCGGAAAAAAGAGCGATAATAACATTAATTTCTTTAAAAATATGCACTATATATCTAAAATTCTTTTACTGTCCTTCGGTTTTCTAAAAGCTCTATAAATATTTTGTGATGAAAAATCTCCTCCCTCAACCACAAAGTTTGGTTACGCTCCTGCATGCATGAGAAGATGAATAGACAAAATAACCGACTGCTTTTCAACTGAAATAATGGCGTTCGAGAAGAAATAAATTTTGACTCATTAGCTGGAAAGACAGACGGTAAAATTATAAAGCGTTAGAATGACAGGAAATTCAACTGACAGAAAAAAGACTCAAAAACAGGGTAAACATCAAACTATGAAGCTAACGGTAAAATTCTAAAGCAATTTTTCAATGTACAACCCAAGATGGCTGGGTTCTAGATGGGGTGGGTGATGTGTGGTAGTGAGAGGGTTCGAATAATTTGCTTGGACGACAATGAACAAGAGGAGTTTGTACTACTTACGGCGAATTCGGTCCCACTTCTTATTTTAATTGACATTATTTAATTTAATATAATAATGGACGAAGGACCAAAAACTATAAGCAAAAAACAGCCAATCATTCTGTGCTTTTTTAAGCGTAAGAATGCAGAGTTCAGGAGAACAAAGCAACAAAAGTTCGATTGAGATAATCTTGGGTCCAAAACGCATAGCACGTCTATAATATTTAAAGCAGACTGTATAGCACTTCTAGGGTTCATTTGAAATGACAGTAGAAAACAATGATTTAGAGCACCTATCGGTTAGTCAGAATAAACCTATGTTCACATGCACTAGTTTGGGTCAAATAACTAGTTTCGATCAAACGTGAAAAGGGTTAGCATCAACACTATCTTAACGGTAAATTCTGTACTATTGTGCCATTTTAGTTCTCTCTGTCAGTATATCAGTATCTCTCTGTCAGTATTTTTCGCTCTTGAGCAAGATTAAATAAATAAAAAAAAAAAAAAATTTTTCAACTGAAAATAAGGAGCAACAATAAAACTTAAAACGAACAAAAATTATTACATAAATGAAGGGGTTCGACCCCTTGTCAATTATTCTAGTTAAACGGCCTTTGTGATCCGGGGGTCATTCTAAAAGAGTAAGAACAAAATCGAACTTTAGCGTAAAAAGCGAGGTATTGACGAGGGAGCGAACCGGCTCATATACGTAATAATTTTTGTTCGTTTTAGTTTTGATGTTGATCCTTACATTCAGTTGAAAAAACTTTTTTTTTATTTAATTTCTGATCATTTTCAAATAATGCTGCGAAAATCGGCACCGCCTTCATGAAAAATTCCTCTATGGAAAGATCCTCCTACGTAACCCCTAAACCCCTACCCCCGCCAGAAAAAAATCCCCCCTGAAAAGGTCAGTAATCTTCCTATTAACCAATACTATAAGTAAACAATGGGCAAAGATCATAACTTGCAGCCCTTCCCCGGGGGAGAGTTGGTGATTAAGTTGTCTTCAGAGATATAGTTATTAGATTCTTAGACTATCCTGAACAAAATGGCTGTCTCAAATTTTGATTAGGTAACTTTGGGAAAAATGAGCGTGGAAGGGGGCCTAGTTGCCCTCCAATGTTTGTTGTCACTGAAAAAGGCCACTAGAACTTTTAATTTCCGTTCGGATGAGCTCTCTTGTGACATTCTAGGACCACTGGGTCGATGAGATCACCCTGGGAAAAAAGAACAAAAAAATTAAATAAAAATAAACACGCATCCGTGATCTTTCTTCTGTCAAAAAACAAATAATTCCATATTTTTGTAGATATGAGCTTGAAAACTTTGCATTAGGGTTTTCTGTTACGCTGAATCTGATGGTTAACTTTTTGTTCCAATTTGTAGAAACAGAGTTTCACGGTAATATAAAAAAACTGAAATGTATCTGTGAGTGACTCTTGTCACTTGTAACTTGTCACTTGTGAGTGACTAGAAAGTGACCCTTTCTAAGACTCTTGCACGAAATGATGGGCCTGTTGATTATAAAATCATTGCCCCCATCCCCTTGGTTTTGATCAATGAGATAAGTTAAAGGCCGACTCACAATAGTATTTTACTAACGAAAGGATTCAGCTTATTCCAATACAAATTGAATTTTGCGAAACACAGACAAATGCTACCATTCAGATTTAAGCGTCTAGTGCCATCATTTTAGCACAGAGATGCAAAGATGCTAAAAAATCAAGGCTTACTTAAGGCGCTCTGACAAGCAGTAAAAGAACCTTCATTAATTTTAGCGCATTTTGAAATAACAGTGTTTTTAGAATAAATTTTGGAATGCTTTTGTTTTAGTTTTTAGTAATCCTCTTACAATTTTTTTTTACCGTTTTTTTTTCTCACAAAATTTGAAGATGTGGAAATTGCCCACTTGTCTCTGATGTTGTAAAAATAAGACATCTGAGATGGTTTGGTCACATCTTCCAGAGACCATACGAGCATATAAACGACAAATACTTCAAATGCCTTCCACTACCAAGTTAGAAGAAGAAAGCAGGAAGACGAAAGAAACACTGGCTCGTAACTCCTAAGTCCGACCTTAAGCGTATTGTTGGCTTCCAAGAACGCCTTAGCCTGGATGGGGTTTGGATGTACAAGTACGTACAAGTACATAGATAAGTATTGTAGTGGTAATGATAATCTTATTAGAGCTTTCATTGTTATTCTTAACGGTTTTCATATTTAGAGGCTCGTTTTGCTTCAAAATCTAATTTCTTTGGATTATGAACCCCATCTATTCAGCTAATAGCAGCTGTTGAGTGTTGACTGACACACAATTAATTGTCAGTTATTTGCAAATTTGTTTTCAAAGTTTAAGTTTATTATAAATATATTTATTAATTGACTTCTTGGCGCTAACTGATCTTCATTTAACTGTGTAGCTATTACCCATTGCCTAATATCAACCTTTTTACCCCTTTAGCTCTGTGCACTGAGCTGGTCCGCAGAAGTCTAGTCGTATGTTAACATATTTTAACTTTATAAAAAGGCTTTATATTTCCCTAAAGTATAACTGAGAGTCGTAAACTCAAATGTAGTCATTTTGTTAAGATGTACGTTTTATTACCGGTTTTGTTAGCCCTATTCTACCAATGAATTTTTCCTTTTTTTATACGGCGCAAAAGCTTAGAAATCAATACAATTCATTGACATTAATCATTCGCACGACTGAGACTGCTTTTATGTACTTACCACAAATTATTTTGGGTTCCCAAGAGCCATCAATTTTCATTTCCACCTCGGTAAAATCACTCGGCAAGAGCCTAGAGTCTAGTACCTTAGTAAAATAACCATCAATGACAAGATTATCGTAGAGAATGGTTTTGTCACAAACCGGGCACATCCAAGTTGGCTTCCTTTCATTCATTTGTAAAAACAAAGATGCATCGAAACATTGAAGGTGAGAACATGTCGTTGGTCGACATGGAATGACCATTCTGACCTTCCCTAAGGGACAGTTTACTGAAACACGAAGAGACGTTAAGGCTATCTCAGAATCACGGTCCACCTGGAAAAAGAACGAATATATTTCAAAATAATTCTGGTAACTACTCTACCTCCAGGTTGGTCAAAAGAACCCACTCATTCTGAAAACCATAGCTGAAACATACGATTTTTGGTATCTCTCTAAGGTTAGACTTCTTTTTTGCCTTTATACCTTTGTCCTCGCTTATAAACGTAATGGACTACTCAAAAGAAGCACTTCTAGGATCAACTTGACACAAATTTAATTGTATAGAAATAGAACTTAAATTATATGTGAGTCAACCTTAGAATAATTTTGAAAAGATTTATAGAACTAGCTAGATCTGAGCTAAAAAAAAAAAAAAAAAAAAAAAAAAAAAAAAAAAAAAAAAAAAAAAAAAAAAAAAAAAAAAAAAACTCTTAGCACCTTTGAATGCCAATAGGTAAACAATCAAGCTAATTTTAAACTCTGCTTTCGAGAAAATCTGCGAATCTGTTCGTAATCGCAGCCGCTATGATCCAATTTCACGTCTTTTACTATTATTGCTCCCAATAACCAACTTTTACATTAAAAAAAATAATAAAGGTTGCTTTAAACACCAAAGTTAGTTCGATTCTTAAGACATCCAAGAAATCCGTGTTGATGTTTTGTATAGCGTCGCTGAAGTTCAGTGGCCTGGAGAGGGACAGGTACAGCTATGTTACGGAGACACAAATTCTTTGCTTTTATAAGTTAAACCGATAATTTCATCTAATATTTAGCCACCGGTGACATCATTAGCACTCGGATGGATTTTACACCCTAGGGCGGAAAGGTCTATTTGGAACTAGTGAAACGAAGGGAGAAATTAGCTTAAATCAGAATCAAATCAGCTCCGGACTTCAAATCAGAAACTGGGAGTGATTTTATTTCAAAAGATGTGTTTGTGAACCCCAAGGTCACCTCTTAGTAGGAGAAAAATAAGTTTTGACCAGGAAAAAATTGGTACAGAAATGGTTTCTTCATCATCCGGACCGGGAAAAAATGCTTAGCAACATATCAAAAATCTAAATCTCTAGCTCGATGCGAAATTGTTTTTTTTTAATGTTTTTTTATTTATTTTCTCAAAAACCGGGAAAAAGATTAAAAACGTAAACTATAATGTTTTACACATCTTTTTAGATCAGCTTTTGGCTCTGAATTCATTTCTGATACTCATTTCGTTACCTGACCAAAAAAAAAAATATTTATCAGCAAAAAAAAAGGGGGGAAAAAACTGTGTCTTTGGGGGAAAAAACTCTTACCAGCATTTTTGTCTATTTGGCTATGTAAACGAAAGGCTTAGAAAAAAAAAGACTAAACAACAATAAACAGGAATGACGAAACACCTCAGCGCCAAACACCATGAGACAAGGTAGGTTCTAACTTAATGTGTTCAGAGAAAAGCTTTTATCTTATTTTTCAAATATATAAAAATTGCACATCATCAAAATATAGAAACTAGATTTTTCATCATCACAGTTAACTGTTATTCTTCTTCACTAAGTTCTTCTTCTTGAAACTTCGAATTGTTGCACGAGCTTCTCTTACAGGTACGGCAGGCTATAGTACACTTAAGTCCGTTTTTCTTACAGGTACACTTTTCACTATCACAGCCGTCAATACGACACGAGCATTTGATAATTTTCAGCAGCTGAGACGGAGCGGCAGGGAGATCTGTTTTTATTGGCGCAAAAACTTCGTTATCCTGCAGTTTCCATCCCAGGCGTAAAGGGTCTACTGGGTTCCCGAGCCAGATTTGAACTTGGCAGTAGACACGTAGCGAGTGGTACTTCGCTGCTGCCTGGGTCGGTGGCAGTTCTTGTGGATGCACGAAAGTGGTGGCAGTGCTTACTTTTCTGTGAAAGATTAGCTTTCTGGCAGTGTCCAGGTTCGAAACATCAGGGCAACCGTACAGTATCAACAATGCTCGTTCTCCTGCTGCCACAATATCGTCAAGCGATGCGAGCTTATCGCCAAATATAGCAGCGCTGTCCCTGAAACTCTTGTTGGAAAGTAGCAGCTGAACGGCTTTGCCCTTTCCTATTCCGTAAAGGTGAGAGGTTGTGTCACAACCCAGCACGGCATGACAGAACGGTATCAGATTGCTGACATCTGTTCCTAGCTTCTGCTTCATCTCACTAATATCCCAAGCTGAACTAGTACCGCCAAACTTAGCTTCAGGTGAGAAATATAAACGCCCGGAACGCGAATCTGATCGACTGATCAGAAGAACCAAGATGTCAGTATCATCAGCAACCACGAATGTGTCTGCAAGACTAGCAGCTTCTACGGCTTTTTCTACAATCAGAACGTCGGCGTCTCCTTCCGAGTGGAAAATTCGGAAACCAACGGCTTCCAAATGGTGGCCGAGCAGCTTCAGGAAACGTCCTTTGTTTGTCTTACATGAAAGAAACTCTTCTTTCTTCATGCAGAGGGTCATCTCTTCGGTGAAAAAGACTTGGCGGCCAACCATCCTTGCTCGACGTAAATGGGTAGCATCTTTGATTGCTGGACCACCTTCATATCCGTCAAACACAACGATCGCACTAGGGTACCTTGCTTGTACGTAATGGACGTATGAAGCAAAGATGACCTTGAAGGTTGACGAAGGTTCCATGGAACTCGATGTAGAAGAGAACCACCGTCCAAGACGATGTTACACGCAGAAGCAGGTCTTGAGGGTGACTGAGTCTCAATCCCGCAAGCCAGAAAGATCGCTTTTGCAAGCTCTGGCTTATTTGCTTTTCTCATAAGGCCATCGCTTTCGAAAAGAGAAGGAGGAATTGTACAAAGTTCGTACTTGAAGTATTCTTCTCGGAGGTCAGTTCGTTGGGATACTATTATAAACCGCTTGAAAAGGAGCGCCGGATCTATGTGCGCTACCACAGAGGACCCCGCCTTTTTGGTATTCATTTGGGTCACTTGGTCTTTTTTCTTGAAGACTTGCTCCTTCAAGGTTTGTCCCGTCATCTTACTTAGAATCAACTTTCCAGCCAAATCGGCCTCGTCAACATTAACATCTTGGGAAGAAGTTATGCCGTTGGCAATATTTCTAAGCTGATTGTCACCTCTGAACGGAGAAGATTCTCCGAAGTATCCGACGAGCTTCTGGGTATCGTCGAAGTCACGCTCCTTTCTACTGGAACTCATGTCGCGGTGCTGCTCACTTGTCGAGTAACCAATTTTTGATATCACTTTTGATAATCTTTGCTGCTGCTCTAATAAGCTTGATTTTCTCACTCTCTTCGTTATCGGTTTTGTCCAAGTAATAAAAATTCTGGAGTATCGCTGATGCTTTTTCTTTGAATGTCACCACGTCAGCCTTACCGTCAATAGTTGCAAATACTAGCTGGTCACTGAAATATTCCAGAAGCTTGCTCTTCAAGTACTTGTTACAGTGCGGTTCAAGGTCTGTCCCATTCAAAAGCTCTTCCATTTTAACAACAAGTTCACTGACTGTATACAGTTCTTCGTCATTTTCTTCGAAAAAAGTAGCCAGCTTCAAAAACGCCTGATATCTTTCATCGTGACCTGGCCTCCCCCTTTTTGGACATTTTTTATCTGGCTCAGTATCTTCAAGTATTCCAAAAAGTTCTTGCGTCGCAAATCTGGCTGGAAGACTCTTATTTAATCGAAACATAGAAGAACAGGCTGCGTGATAAATGGCGTCAACTGCGTGCAGGTCTGACACTGCACATATTCGGCGGAAAACGTTATTTGACCAATCATCATCACGGCTTTTGCACACTGCCTTTATACTCTCTTCAAAGTCTTTAGTCCGAACCTTGTACCACTCGTGTCCTTTTCTGTGGGTAGTGTGGAGATTTATCCTTGTAGTGCAGAAAAAGCAACACTCTTGGAAGTTGAAACTTGGAGTCCGTGATCGGAGTACCACTTTTTCTGCTTCCGTCTTTTCTTGCAAGGTTCGTCGTCTCTCATTCTCAATTTTCGACAGATATATTTTCTTTGTGAAAGTCTTTCTGCAAGCAACATGGACTTGGTTCCCTGCCTCGACAGAGATGCTGGTACCCCTCGTTTTGCTAGCTTCATTGATCACCGTAGCTCCTTTTTCTGCCAGTACCGACGATTCTGAGGTGTCTATTGAACGTTCACAAAGGGGACATAAAACTGCGGTCTCAGCCATCTAAAAAAGAGAACTGGGAATAAGTGAGCTGTCGGTGAATGTTACAATGAAAACCCTCATTCTGAACCGAAAAATTCGTGCTCCTCTTCGAAAAATACCCCGTGATCGTGTGTCGCTTGATTTTTTTTTTTTTTTTTTTTTTTACTTAATACAAAAACAAAAACAAAACATAAAAAAGAATTAAATGATTAAACGTGATGTTTCTGTCTAATAAAAGAACACAAAAACAATCGTTTCTTAAAAGGGAAACCATCAATAAACTACTTTTCTTTTCACGGTTCCTCATTCTCGGATTCTAGAAATATCTAAAAAATAGCCGCAAAAAACGTGAAAAAAGGGAATTTCGCAACGGGATGGAGATTTAGATTTTTGATATGTTGTAGAGCTCTCTTTTCTGAACACAGTGGTGCAAAAATAATTTCTGTACCACTTTTTTCCTGGTTCGACCATTTTTTTTCCGTATCTTTCCCCTACTATCTATACAAAACGCAATTAGCAAATAAAAAAGCGTGTAAGGTGGCCCACTCACTACGTAAAAAAAAAAAAAAAAAAAAAAAAAACACGAGTGCATATCGTGAGTGCGTGAAAAGTAACACCATGTAACACCATTCCTCGTGCAACATTAATGGCAACCCGCTCGATTAATTATAAAAATTACAGTGTCAAAACTGAAAAAAAGTGCCATAATTGACAAGGTGTAAGTTTTTACAGAAGGGGTAAAAGTACTCCCTCTCGGTCACTATCTAATTTCCGATCGGGACGAATCCTTAAAATTTAGAGGACATCTCTGTGTCAGCAAAATAGATTGATCTATTCCTCTTTGGAGGGGGAAGGCACCGCCAAAGCCAGCGCAGGAGGGGGATCTTATGACTGCACTGCCTTCGGGGGAGGGGGTGCACGCCACTGCTACCGGCATGGGGGGGATATGCCGGGATTGGATATAAAAATATCCAATCCAGATGTTATATGGTGTGCTTTAAAAATGATTTTTTTTTTTGCTGTGTAAATATTCAGTTTGTGAATATGTATTGTTCTCCTTCATGCTATTATGAGAACTATTGAATTTAAAAAAACTTATTTATCCATAATTGTACTTTTGATACAGAAAGATGTTTATTGAATAAACAAAATGAATATTCACTTTGTTGTCATTATTGTTTTGAATGAAAAGTAGGCTACTTTACTGCCCTAAGAACAAATTGTAGCAGTAAAGACAATCTATGTGAATATAAGGTTTAGTAAAAACATACATACATGAAAACTATTTTCTTTCTTGAATGGAATTTAGGAACAAACCAAGTGTCTGTTTACAAAACTATTAACATGAAAATCTCTAACAGTACTTTATAAACAGGTGCGAAAAAACTCGGTATAAAAGAGATGCTCATTGAAATTTAGTTAGCAAAAAATTGTGTTCAATATTTATTACAAAAAGAAAAATGAATGTGATGTTAGAAAACTAGTTAGCATAAAAAAACTTACTGAAGAAAAAAGAGTTTATTAAAATTCAAACAACAAAGAGAGATAAAACTGAACAAAAAAAAAAATCAAACGAGACTGCAGCCAGTAGAGAGAAAAGAGATGAAAGACTAAAACATCGCGGATATTTCACCTGTATGTAAACTAGGCGTCCTCAGCACAAGATAAAAAGTAAATAAACTAAACTAAAAACAAATAAAACCACCACCAATAATAATAAATACAATTGTCGCTACTGATTCACGTAGGGAAAAGAAGCTATTAGAGTTACTTCAATGAGAACATCAAAGCAACCGAGGAAAAATTAAAAAAATTGAAACTAAGTTAACTATTCTGTTGCGAAATAATCCTCTTGTTAGCTAATATTGAAGCAACTCTTTTTGGTCCAGTAGGTAATCGTGTCCCCTGGTGATTATGTAAAATTGTAATTCCCTTTCTTTGTTGATTTTTATCTCTCTTAGTTGTCATGGCTGGGCAGTTCGGCTTAAGAACTTTTATTAAAATTCTGTTAGCTGAAAAAAATACTATGTCAAAATATTAGTTACGATTAAGAATTGCTAAAATTTAATTAACGAAATAAAATCCGAATGAAGAAAAAAACAAAGCACATTAAAGTTTAGTTGGCAGAAAAAAAATTTAGTGAAAGAAAGAGGTTACTAAAATCCAGTTAGCTGAAAAAAAAACTTGGCAAAGAAAAGTTTTATTAAAATTTAGTTAGCGAAAAAAATATTGTCTTTGAAATTAGTCAAGAATTCTTTTTTACACGGGATTAAAGTCTAAACACGCATTTGACTATCTGTACAATGGTGATGTTTAAATAGCATTCAGCCATCGTGATTCAGGTTAGGTTCTATTTCCTATGGTACCGTCAGAAATAGCAGCCCTTATTACTACTGATAACAAAATACATTTTAGGGTTAAGTTGAAACTGGGAGTTACGGATGGAGATTTCAAAACGGTTGGAAGAAAAGTTTTTTTTCCGTTTACAGGTCCTCTTCATGGGCCAACCAGTATCTTTCAACTTTCCGGGCACTAGGGTTATCCTGGTTAAAGGACTTTTTTCTCAGTCTCCAGCTCAGCAGTATATTTTTACATTGTTTTTATAAGTAGTGTTTTTTTTATGTCTTATTTCTTTATTTTTTTTCGCAAGGCAAAGTCGTTATTTTATAGAAGTGCTTAATATTGCACTATTTTTTTTAACCCCGCCGCCGCACGGTCTGGGCCAAGCTCCCACGCGCCGCAGCGGGCGCCATGCCTCCCGACCATTACAGCGGCTACTCTGGCCCCCAGGGAGGAGGCAACCTCGAGTGCTTTTTTTAATGTCTATTTTACGTTTTTGATTACTCCCTTTGTAAATATGTTTCAGTACTTACGTAAATATGCTTTAAATATGTAGAGTATGTATATATATGTTAAAGAAAACATGTATTTTTTTTGTCTTTTGGTATTCGACAGATTGAGGTTAAGTTATTTGTATTTTGACAGCGAGATGAGCAATGTGTATCAATTTAAAACTTCATTCAGATCTTTTCTTTGCGGACCATCAATGTCTAGCAAAACGACACTTTTAACAAAATAATTCAAATAGTAATAAAATGTTGTGGTAAGAATCCTATGATAAAATAAAGACTATTGCACCAGACATAAAATCCGTAAAGGACTTGGCGTGATTAATATTATTGAACCAAACTTGTGGTTGATTATTGATGATTTAGTTGAATCCATTGAAAAATAGTCTACGGATATAACTTTCAAGACGATGGGAAAAGAATCTTATTCATTTTAGGGAATCCCACACTCCCATCCTGTTTTTTTTTGTATATTAGGGTCTCCTTGGCCATGAACTTGCGGATGTAAGTTTCAAGGTGTTAAGACAAAATTTATTTTGCACTTTTTCGGCCCCAATTTTTGGACAAAGCTACATTGTATTTTGTGCATTTGGACCTCCTTGGCCCAAACAGTTAAGGATATAAGTTTCAAGCCAATCAGGGGAAAAAGTTTTTGGCAGTTTTTTAGCCCCATCTTTGGAGACCCGAGCTTCCCAACTAACTTTTTTCGAACGTTGGGGTTCTCTTCGCGCAATGACTTACACTTTTAAGTTTCATTCCATTCAAAACACAATGGTTTTTGGCCGCTTTTCAGACACATTTTAAGGTAAACCAATATTGGTTAATTTTTCTTATTTCTTTTTTTGTATGTTGAAGTCACATCGACCAGAGGTCTTCCAGCTACAAGTTCTAAGCCAATCAAAAATAAATTGTGACCATTTTCTCAGCTTGTTGTCGGGGCCGTGTCCTAGCCTAATTTTGTGTACATTACATTTTCCTTACCTCATGACGTTACGGATATTAGTTTCAAACCACTCGGGAAAAGTTTTTGGCCTTTCTTAAGGCGCCTGTACTCTCAAAATAGTACTTTTTAATTTAATTTAAGGCCCTTAGACTCAAAATAATCAGAGAAAATAAAATTTGAGTCTATTCTTACAACCCCTCCATTCTCCCTTCATCTCAAACAAAACGTCAGGTCCTCTTGGTCCAAGGAACGGTACCTGACAGTTTTGATCCAATCATACAGCGAATATCAAGCTCGCTTGCCTTCACCCTATAAAGACTATAAAAACTTATATAATAATGTGTAGTTTGCATATTCTATAGCTCCTGCTCCTGAGGCTACGTATGTTATGTCAGACGTATGTGTAAATTAATTGGACTCTTAAACAATTTTGTAAAGAATGTATTTCGGGAAATATTGTTCTGACGCTGTAGAGTGTTTTTAGCGTGACCAAGGGCCAAAAAAAGGTTTGTTCACTCAAAAAAAAAAGATTTGTTCACTGGTATCCAAGAGTCAATGCTCTAACTCACCCGGGTCACTGCAACGTCGAGAATAAGTTCCCCAGTTTTTCTGTTTGTCTCTACTTTTTGCTTGATACAAAACCTAGTTCGTGTGCCTTTATCAAGTAAGGAATCCCCAACACTGCTGTTATTGGCGAATTAATAAAAATAGAACAAAGCTGTTTTTTGTGATTCGGAAGAAAAATGACTAGCCAGTTTTCCTTTTTACGCCTTTCATTTACTCTCCATTTTGTGTCATTGTCGCAGACCAACTTCCACCAAACTTTTTCGAATTGGTTGCTCATGGAATCAAACAGTTCGTGGTAACGAACTGTAGTAAGGAGCGACCCGGCTCAATAGTAACCAAAACTCTAAAAAATTGAATTTTGATATCAATAGCTACATCAAAACAATCGCATTTTAATGCTGATTTTAAATATATAAGTTTCATCAAGTTTAGTCTTACTTATCAAAAGTTACGAGCCTGAGAAAATTTGCCTTATTTAGGAAAATAGGGGGAAACACCCCCTTAAAGTCGTAGGATATTAACGAAAATGACACCATCAGATTCAGCGTATCAGAAAACCCTGCTGTAGAAATTTTAAGCTCCTATCTACAAAAATGTGGAATTTTGTATTTTTGCCAGAAGACAAATTACGGGCGCGTGTTTATTTGTTTGTTTGTTTTTCTTTTCCCCATGGGTCACCGTATCGACCAAGTGGTCCTAGAATGTCGCAAGAGGGCTCATTCTAACGGAAATGAAAAGTTCTAGTGCCCTTTTCAAGTGACCAAAAACATTGGAGGGCATCTAGCCCCCCTACCACGCTCATTTTTTTCCCAAGTCAACGGATCAAAATTTTGAGATAGCCATATTGTTCACCATAGTCGAAAACCATAATAACTATGTCTTTGGGGATGACTTGCTCCCCCACAATCCCTGGGGGAGGGGCTGCAAGTTACAAACTTTGACCAGTGTTTACATATAGTAATGGTTATTGGGAAGTGTACAAACGTTTTCAGGGGGATTTTATTTTGTTTGGGGGTAGGGCTGAGGAGAGGGGGCTGTGTTGGAGGATCTTTCCTCGGAGGAATCTGTCATGGGGGAAGAAAAATTCAATGACAAGGGCGCAGGATTCTCTAGCATTACTATAAGAAAACAATGAAAAATAAACATGAAAACGTTTTTTCAAATGAAAGGTAGAAGTAGCATTGAAACTTAAAACGAACAGAGATTATTACGCATATGAGGGGTTCTAAAAATACTTTAGCATAAAGAGCGAGGTATTTAGGAGGAGATAAATACCTTGCTCTTTATGCTAAAGTATTTTTAGTAATTTCAACTATTTATTCTACGGCCTTTCTGATTCAGGGGTCATTCATAAAGAATTGGGACAAAACTTACGATTTAGTGTAAAGAGCAAGGTATTAACGAGGGTACAAACCCCCTCGTATACATAATAAAAATATAAGGTTATGAAAGTTTGTTACGTAAGTTACGTATATTTTTTACTAATAAAAACGTTCGCTAAAAATTGAAAGTTCTAGTTGCCTTTTTAAGTAGCCAAAAAATTGGAGGGCAACTAGGCCTCCTTCTCCACCCCTTATTTCTCAAAATCGTCTGATCAAAACTAACAGAAAGCGATTTAGTCAAAAAAAAAATTAATATACAAATTTCATTTTAATAATTTATGTGCGGAGAGCCAAGACCAAACATGCATTAATTCAAAAACATTCAGAAATTAAATAAAAAAAAACTGATTTTTTTAAGCTGAAAGTAAGGAGCGACATTAAAACTTAAAACGAACAGAAATTGCTCCGTATATGAAATGAGTTGTCCCCTCCGCAATCCCTCGCTCTTTACGCTAAAGTTTGACTCTTTGCCACAATTCTACTTTTTAAAACAATTAAAAGCTTTAGCGTAAAGAGCGAGGGATTGCGGAGGGGAAAAGTCATTTCATATACGGAGCAATTTCTGTTCGTTTTAAGTTTTAATGTCGCTCCTTACTTTCAGCTAAAAAATCAGTTTTTTTTTATTTAATCACTAGCGAAAAGGAACCACAGGAAGCAGAAGGCAGCGTCTTTCTCAATATTATACTCTAATACCAGGTAATCCTCATACCATCCTTTTATATTTATCCTTTTTTTGTTTCATTTTTTATATTGAAGGATAAAAAGGGAGACGCTCAGCTTTGGTAGATTAAGACCATATGAAATAAGCTACTTTTTTTGGTTTTCGCTAGAGATTGGCTTCCTTATTCCTGGACCTTTGCGAATTACACTTTCAAAATCGTCACAACAACTTTCGACAGCTCCACTAATTGTTGAAATATTAAGAATTTCGCCAGTGAAACTGACAGCTAACTTTTTACATAGCTAAAACACAGAAGATGATGTAGATAGTGTTTCCACCAAGATATCTCTTCCATTCAACGTAACATTTTTCCAGACAGTTTTAACAATTTCATTAGAGCCAACCACTAACGATTTAAGTATTCGAGCTTGGTAAAACGTGTAAGAAATACCTTGCTGGGTCTTTGATCGGAAATGTTTTGCCCTATATCTGACTCCTTCTGATGATATGTCTTAATCAATGAAGTGACATCAAAATTACCATTTTGAGCCGGAGGCGCACATTTGGAACCATTTCTTACTCAATTTCTGTTGGTTAGAAGTTTTAATGTTAATCATTACTTTCGTCCCAGGCAAAAATTTATCCCCCGACTTGAATGAGCTATCCCAGAGCTTTCAAAACCACTCCCATCGTAGGGGTGAAAATTATGGGTACATAGCCAAGTGTTGTTTGTCCTTCTCAAGCGTTGTATGCCTCTCAAACTCGTATTGCAATCGAGTTTTTCTTTTTCACTATTAGTTTTCTATTGTTTTGAAATCTCTTGCCTTCTTTTCCACTCGCAGTTCAAGTTCGAACGAAACATCCATGTGCGTAACCTTGGCGCCACCCCAACAGCTAGTAAACGACAAAATAAAACGACTATATTCTATTTACATGCAAATTCAGTTTTCCGTATCTAAAACTGAAACTAAGCAAGGCAAAAACAACCATTTTTTAATGAGAAGTCTGAAAATCCCAATAAGGAAGAAGAAATACAACGAGGACTGTTTCTGACTGAATTGAGCTCCTGGGAACTGGATAAGCCCAAAATAAACGGTTTAAGGGATTTGACAAAAAGTATGGGCTAGATCTGAACGACCAGAAAAAAACAAATCATACGCGAGCATAAGCAGGCTTTCAAGGCATGAGCAACTACCAGTCCGCTCCCTTTAAACCTGGTTTCATTTAAACGACTCTATTGAAAAATTAGAAAATTAAATGAAACGATAAAATAAAACGACTCTATTCTATTTACGAGTGAATTCGAAATTTAATATCTACAATTGAAGCTGAGTTTTATCAAAATTAGCCATTTTTTTAGCTAAAAGTTTGAAAATGCAAAAGTGTTTTCAGGAGAAGGAAATACAACTTAACATTGACCGCCTGGGACCTCAATGAGGTCAACCCCCCCCCCCCTTCGAGCCATCCCTAGAGGGACGTCACCCCAAGTCAAAGCTAGTGTGTTGACTGATAAGATGCCTTTTTCATTTACGATATAGTGTATAGCTTAGTGAAAGCTCGATACAGCATTCAGTCACCTACAGACAATAGAGTGTAAGAAACTTCAGATCCATCTTACTTTATTTAGAATATCAGCCCTAAATGTTTTCTAAGATATGTCAAAATATTGAAGATTCTTTTCATAGTCACATGTAACCCTAATCGAAAGCAAACCTGCCTAACTTGCTCACTTGCGACCTATGGACGCAACTAGAGATCCTAAGGATTTTTATAAATAGCTCTTACTAATGACCAGATTTGTTAAGACAAATACAACAAGTAGAGTAGAATTTCAGTGAACTAAAAAAGAAATGAAATGACAAACGAAACTCTGCACTCAAAAATTACTATTAGCCTACTATTATTTAATGTTATAATTTAAGTATAAAATTTCAAACTCATCCAACTATAAAATACAGTAAGCCAGGCACGAACGAAATAGTTTATTTTTATTCTTGGGGGGTGGGATAATTTCAAAATTGATATTTTGAATAAGAATTATCCGGAAATTCAAGAAAACAAGTATTTTATGAAAGGGGTGGCCAAATTCCTAAAGTGCCATGAGTGACCCCTTTTAGTCATATCTAACACCTCATTCAACAAAACTAGTATCATCTACAAATAATAAAAGAGACCATCTCGACCCATCTCGAATTTTCGACCATCTCAAAATTTCATTAAACTTGCCAATGTTCAGGATAACACCTACAAGTGCTTGGCACAAGTGTCTAATATTAGTATTTTACTTTAAATTGGAACTTTAGAAAAAAAACTAATTTTACAGTATAATGGTCAATAAGATACGCTTTAAATAACTAGCTACCAAAAATGAAACTTTTTTTCGTTTGTAAAAGCTCCTACGGATATAGATGGGACAAGAGTCTAATTTTAAGTTGTGAAACTTAATAATAATACGTTTGCTTAACTAAGTTAATAAAAAGAGCAAATGAATAAGAACTCAGAATTCCACTGAAACATCACTTCACTGGCTTTCAAGAGCTCAATCAAAAAAGAGCGAAGGATCCTGAACTTGAAGGTCCCACCCCAGAATAAAAAAAAAAATGTACAAATACGCACTTTTTTTTAGACTTTCAGTCTTAGTTTAACCGTAGCTTCGGAAAAAAGGGATTTACTTTCATACTGAGACAAATTTCGAGCTCAAGCTAAAATAGTATAGCAAAGGAATACATTAGTCAGTGAAAAGAAAAGAGTGAAAGTTACCTTTAATTTATCCTTTATCAGACCCTTTGTATAGTCTATAGGCCATGGGCCTTTTTTCTGCATTCTTTGCAAAAGATCTTGCGAACTTAATTTTCTTACAATATAAGCAGCTACAACATAATTTTTATACATTTCCGGAGTCCAAGAAACAGTAATAGAATTAGATCCTATGGGAGATAAATTGCAGTAAGGTGAAATATCAACAGGCCTTGGTGGTCGCTTTGGCTCAACACCAGGTTTATTAGTTGGAATTGGGTTAGGAAGTTGAACTGCTTTTCCATTCACTTTTACGCCAGTATTGCTGGGAAAACAGTCATCTTGTTCACTTGTAGTTTCAAATAATGCAAATCGAATTTGTATTTGGACAGGATAAGAATCGCTTTTTCTTAAATCTCGATTTGAAACAATTTCAGTAGCTTGTTGTGGTGTGAGACGGAATTGAACCAGTCCTTCTTGAAAACGATCGACAGAAGATGGAACAAGACCACTTGGTTTGATCAGTTCAGCCAAGACATCATAAAACGGAAGCTTTTTTAGTTTTACGTCAGTCTGAGTTAGAAATTCACTGGCTGCAGATTGACCACCATGCGATTGAGTTTTACTATATGTGTTTTGTCCTCCTAATGCCGAAGTTTCGAGGTTTCGTGCTTTATAAAGTTCTTTTATTTTAGCATTAATTGCAGGATTTTTCATCTTTATTAAATCAAGGGCTCTTTGCTGCAAATCCTGTTTTCTTCCGGCACTACTTTTACCCCCAAAACTTAATAGCATAGTAAGTTCCGACACACGAAATGCTAAGACCATAGACCGCAGCTCCTGATCGGACATCTTTGATGATAATGTATCTGAAAAGGAAAAATGATTTTTTCTTATGCATTTATTGTCTATTAAATGGAGGACAACTTTAAGAAGCCCAACATAACCAGAAGCTCATTAAAACATTCGATTATTTTTTTTGTATAAATTATAATGCTGAAATCAAGACGTCGAAGCATTTACACAGAGGATTAAAAGAAGTACATAATGAGCCACACCTCTTTTGTCCCAAATAATTTTATTGACTCAGTTTTGTCTTTTCTGAAGGATAATCCCTGGAAATAAGAATCAATCCATTTTTAAATTGGACATATTCATTTGAGCATTGATTCAGAGTTTATGATTTTAAACCTTTTATTTTTGGATTTAAACCATACATTAGCAGGCAAGTGATTATAGTTTCGTCGCAGAGTATTTACTGAAAATAACGAATTCAGTTACTTTGTAAAGATTATTTTGAAACTAACTTAATTGGATGTTAGCTGTTTGACAGCATAGTTAATAATAAACTGATTTGATTTTGGCTTATTGTCTATATTTGTTGGCTATACCATTATGACGGAATATGTATATTCGTCGGTGTTGAATTTCGTGCAATCTAATCTTAAAGAAGGAGTAAGTGGCGAAGTTATTGCTAACCGTGCTGTTGGTTTTTTCGATGAGAAGTCTATTATGGCGGCTAAAATAGAACTTTGCTTTCGTGTTTACGAGGGTGAACGTGTGCAAAGACGCCAAGGCGATCAAGCTAATTACCGTCACATTAAGGACATGATGAAAATATTCCGGAAATGCGATACCGAAAACTTGTCTTTGCCTACATACGTGATCATTTTACCTACCAAGGTTCCTGTTATTCCTGCTGTGGCTTATTCTAGCTTCGCCTCAAAGCTTGTAAGCATTGATTCGGAACTTAAACAAATTCGTGGGAAAATTTCGTCGTATAATCTTAAATCCTCCCCCTCTTAGTAGCCCTGGCCCTCAGTCATTGAATCATGATCAGACGACCGTTGTTATTTCAAAAGTCCCATCACAAGTAAATGATCCTGCCAAGCGTCGCGAGATAATAGACTCACTCCAGGTCATGAATGCATTCATAGCATCAAGCCCTCTGGCGATTAGCTGGTGGTACCAACTGACAAGATTGCTCCAAGGGACTTTTGTTGTGCTGTTCCGTCTGTAATGAGAGACTATGACGTCAAAGTAAAAGAAACAAAATATATTGGAATCATTAAAGGTATACGACCAATTTTGATGAGGGGATGCTAATTGATTGCAGTAATATTACTCATACGAAACAAATAGGCAATTCGTTGGCTGTTAAGAGTGTTTTTTGAAAACGATGTTGCGCTCGCAAATGCACTTCGACTTGGTATAAAGATTGGGTACGAGATATATCGAGTTTACGAATTCCAACACCCACCCAAATACTGTTATATTTGCCAATCACCAAATCACTTAAAATCAAATTGTGATAAAGAAAAACGCTGCTCCCGTTGCGCAGGGCAACATGAATCATCGCCTGATTCTCCGTGCCAGGCTACACCAAAGTGTGCAAACTGTCAAGGCAATCATGTGTCATTTTCATTGAAATGCGGAATTCTTCGTGAACTGCTGTCGAAACGGTCATCTTTTACAAGAAAATGAGTGCTATGACTAACTTCACCATATGCTCGTTCAATATTAACGGTACAAAAGATAAAGACGTTTCTTTACATGAGCAAATTTTGATGTTTTATTCCTCCAGGAACATCTCGTACCTTTAGTAAGCTTAAACTCCCTACGGAGAAGTAACGAACTCTTAGTTTTATCTAAAAGTGCACGCAAAACCTCTGGCAGACCATCAGGTGTCCTAGCTTGTTTAATAAAAAATACTCTATTTTCACCACCCCCTTTATGTCAACACAAGAGTGATTGTTATATTACTATTCATCTTGCCAACCTTGTCCTCATTAATGTTTATCTCCCCTGCGACCAGAAATCCCTCCGAAGTTTAACAAAATTTACAAAATCTTGAACATTCAAAATCTTCTGAATGGCATTGAGAGTAATCGACTGGACTGGTTATTAATCGGTGATATGAACTGTAATATTAATTCTTCATCAGTGCGTACTGAGCTTCTTTTACATTCACTACCGAATAGTTACAAAATTTTGAAGAAAGATTCCTCCCATTCCTATATCCCTAGTAGTGGCTCACTTTTGGACATTGACTATAGTATCGTTTCTTCTGGTCTCATCTGTGGCAAAGTCCACGCTGATCAGGATGAACGTGATTATGACCATCTCCCCCATATCTCACTGTTACCCTTAATGCTACTGCTGAGAAGAACCTTCGTCCTAATTCTAGAAAGTGGATTTCTAAATGAGAATGGAACAAAGCTAACTGGCCTCTTTATTTATCTACGCTTGTTAGCCTTCTATCAGCGATTAAAGTCCCTTTTAATCTGTTGTGTACAAGCGTTGGGTCCCCACAAGCTAGAATTCAGCTTAATATTTATTATAGCCGCATTGTATTGTGCTTAAAGAGGTCTGAAGAGGTAGCTGTTCCCCTATGTTGCTTTCAAGCCCAGACAAAAAGTTCAATTTGGAAGAATGACCCAGAGTTCAAAACTATAAAAAATCGGGCTAAATTATGGCTAAAATATGGATAGCTTGCGGCCGCCCCTTAAGAGGTAATGTTCTCGATATTAAGCAAAAAACAAAGCTTGATTTTAAACGCTATATTCGAAGAGTTAGGTATAATGGTGCCGAATTTCCAAAGACTCCTAGCCAGTGGAAAAAAGTGATTAATGTCGCGTAGTTCAATAGATCACCTACGGCCGACCGACTCCCTAATGTATCATGGATCAATACATTAGTCTTAATGCATTATCATTATACATTATATTACATTATACATTACATTATATTACATTATACATACATTATACATACATTATACATTAGCCTGCTTTTCAGACAACACTAGATGACACAATCTATATTTGTGTGGAGTTTGAAGTAAATAATATGAAAAAAACTTCGTTTTCTTGAAGAGTTAAAGAGGCTGCGTCCCAAAGTCGAACCTTAAAACGTACAGGAATTAGGAGAGGCAGTTGGGTGGCTGCCGCCCCCCAACCCCCCCGCTTTTAAAGACTCTTTTGCACAGGTTTTTTGTTGTACAGGTTGTTTTTGTACAGGTGTTTGTTTCATATTATTACTTTTAAAATTGTTCTTGCAGTTTTGAAGACTTCTACGGAGTGGAAGGTGGAGGTTACTAACATTGGTGCTTCGTTACTCACAGAAAATTATGATGTGCTCGAGTTGATTTCACTATCTCCAAATCGGAAAACCTGGGCATGCTTTTATGGTTCTTACTGTCTCTTGTACAATTGTTATTTTGCGATCGCAATGACGCTTTAAATTGTTCAAAGGAACAAAAAGCACGCAAAAAATCTGGCCAGTGGCAAATGGTTTACAGGTTATAGCCTTTTCTTCTGTGCCAAACAAAAAGAGTATACGTGCACTAATTATTTTGACCTAAGCGAAACATTTTACATTTTAACATATATACATTTTAAATGGACTCACTTCCATGATAATGAGCTTTCACTGACTGGAGATTCTTTGCTCGAAAACATTCATCTAATGCCAATTTTTGAGACTTGCGCATGCGAGCTTTTGTTTTGTTACGCTCCTTTGCCATCTCATTTATTTGAAAGCGGCTCTTTACATACTCCTTGATTCGGTCCTTATTTTCCTGGTAGTATTTCCTTCTTATCTCGCTAATTTCTTGTTTTTTCTCATCATACTTACTTTTCCTTTTCTGCTTTAGTTGCCAAGCTTTGCTTGGCATTGTAGAAAAGACCTGGTGAGGCAAGAGAAAGATTAATTATGATAGATAGCCTAGTCTGGTACTTAGCTTCGGAAATCTAATCTTCTGCTCTAGAAGATATCTCTTTCCTAACTTGGCCCAAGTTCAGCTGATACAATTCTATCCAGATAGGTGAGGCAAGAGAAAGATTAATTATGATAGATACAACTCTATCCATATAAATTGTGAATTTTCTCTCAAAAAAGGACAGATGGCGTTTAGGAAGTTCATTTATGATATGCTAGATGGCGTCTGCGTTCAGTTTGGAAAACATTTCCAATCAAGGAGATTTTCCAATTACATAATTTAATTTCTGGAATTGAGCTGGATTTTTATGATGCTTGCAGTCATTCTCGCCGTGCCGAGCTGATTATTTTGATGTACTTAAATGTTGATATTCGTAACTTTTAAGAATTTCAAAAATTAACATGGGCTCTTATGGGGAAATGGGTTTTTCTAAGCTAGAAAATCGGGGGGTTAAGATTTTCCGACGAAACTTTCCAGGAAAATTACTCGGAGAATTCCCCGTCGAATGAGTCTTCGTACACCCAGATCCGATGTCGGCTGTGACCTGTAGGCGTGGCAAAAAAAACAAAAGGAGAACATGAACATTAAGTGATTATGCGTGGTTTCTGGAAAACAGGGAAGGAGTTATCGGATCGAGCTGAAATTTCGCGGATAAGCTCCTGGGCCCTAGGGGACCTTAACTTGTGAATTTCAACCCGATCGGACAACGTTAAAGGGGGGGGGGGGTTCGGGGTCGAAACTTTCGGCCAGATTTTCCCCATGAAGGAAAAGTCGGAGGGAGATGAAATTTTGCAAGTTTCTTAGTTGGAGCTCGGGCTACGAAATGCATCCCTCCCCATCTCTCTGCGACCACTGGAACCGAAGATCGCTTAACATTGTCGTGGTTCGCCTGTTTAAAGAGGCACGAGTGTGCCTCCTTGAGGTAGCAGTCACTGTGCACTGAATTAAGCACTGGACTATCAACAAAGTTGGGTTCAGAATAAAAGAGAGGCATCATCAGTTTAAATTTGGTTTCATGCGGATAAAATCTCAGTAAAATATTGTTCAGGTTAAATCACCTAAAATAGTGTTTTTGCCCTTTTAGACCTTGCTTAGGGTGGAAATGAGGTACCAGATAAGATAATTTTTTGATCCCAATGTCATTTTCAGTTTCCCAGGACTTGACTAAATGAGGAACGACCATTCAATCCCAAAAATATCATAAATTCTTGTTCTCTTGAAAGTACCCTGGAAATAATCGTTTTTCACTAACAAATAATGTCTCTGAACTTTATTGCTCATATATGTCATTTTGACGGCAATTTTTTGCTGTCTTTATTGTTTTTCATACCCTCTCAGACATAACATCTTGGAATAAACTGTATTTTGGGAATCTGTGTGTCTGATAAGTGTATTTTTGATCATGTTGACCTGTGTTCTGTTTTATCTTGTATTGATAAGTGTAATTTTGAAATGTGTAACTTTATAAACGTGAAATAACACAGAAATGTGTAATTTTGCTTATGCATCATCAGGGGTGGAGGGTAAATTTAAAACCCAACCTTTTTTTAGGGCAACGCCAAAAGCATTTGCAAAACCCTCCTCCCCTGGGTCACATTTAATAATGTGTTCACATTTATGGAACCACATTCAAATTTAGGCTATCATGAATGTTATTGAACAAACATATAAATTCATTAAATTTGTCTTCTCTAACACTAGAATAATAATAATAATAATAACAATAATAATAATAATAATAATAAATATGGTACTCACACTAAAACATACAAGACAATACAAAATGATCACTTTTAATCTATAAAGGACACAAATCCATTACTATCCATGACAACTTGATGCTCAACTATAACATGGTCTAAAGTAGATGAGTTCATTCTAATCCAAAACCCTTTAAACACAAAAGAAAGAAAACAAGTAATGGCAAGTACATGCCTCTTCTGAAGGAAAAACTACAATAAAAAAGAGCATTAAGGTTATGTCCAGGGGAATATTTAACAGGGACTCTAAAAAATCCTGAAGATTGCTCTAAACAATCATAAATACTCACTTAACTTCTTTTTTTTTTATTTACTGCTTCACTTTAGCCCCTTCAGCCTAAAGGATAAATTTCAGCCCACTTAAACATTCTCTTTTATATTTTACAATAGCAAACAGCAAATACTACCCCTTTTTAATAGGGGATGTTGCTCAAGGGGCAAGGAAGAGAACAGTGCTATTAAACAATTTAATAGGGTTATATAAAGGGGGCTCTACATTTATCCTACAGGGTTGGGCAGGACAGAAAAAGTAAAGCAATGTACCTTTACTAACAACACATGTAAGCATTTATGACTGTTTTAAAGGAGTTCTCAGAATTTTAAAGATTTTCTTCGAATATACTCTAGGTCTTAGCCTTTACCAAATGGGAGTAGGAGTGTTTGATCCTATAATCAACACTCTTTCCAAATATAATAATTACCACCACAGCAATGTACCTTATCCCCAGCCCTCAAAGATATAGTTCTAGATAATATATTATGTTATTATGCATTGTTTTTCATTGCACGAACTGTTGTATTTTGTGAATAATCGGAATCAGTTGGATAAACATATGATTTAAAATTTGAAAAAAACGGAAGGAAACACAGAAGTATAATGAATAAAAATTTCTTGCATATTATTAAGTAAGAATGTTGGTAAAATTTAAAGTTTTTCTGTGACTTGGCTTAATAGATTGTGAACATACCACTTGATGGATCTCTTAACTCTTTCCAAATACATGCCCAACTTATCAGTTTTGTTTGCAAGATTACAAATACCCTGAAAACTGTTTTAAACTAACCATAAATACTTACTTATCTTATTTCTAGAAGTGGACTGTTTCACCCCCACCACCTCTCCTTATGGATAAATGTACAGTGCACTCTAAATATTCACAATATTTTTTAGGATTTTTCTTCCAGCTGATAGACTAGCATTCAACATAGAATAATAAAGGAAAAAGTCATGCTACCATACTACAGATATATTATTTTTATGAGCATAAAGTGGATTGTATATTTGTCTGCATATGAGTAAAGTAAAACAAAACACTATAGGAGTGAAATAGAGGAGTATTTATGATTGTTTTGAGGGAATTTTTAAAATTGTTTTGAGGGAACTTTATAAACCCATTTTAACTTAAATTACCTTAAATTGCAGCTTGGAGCGATATAAGGATTATCCATCCTTATGATGCTCCATGAAAAAAAAAGAATTCGTTTGGTGTAGATTGTGGCTGTTAGATTAGACTCTTGTGGAGGACTCTGCAGCTTCCCAATTGTAAAGGAACTCCTGGCAGACCCATTCCCTATCAAGGTGGGACTTGAACATGTCAATTGAAGTAGCAGAAACTGTTTCTTCAGAGAGCTGGTTCCACATATTGATGATTCTTTGGCTGAAGAAGTGGCTTCTATGTCTACTCGTGGAACGCTGCATGGAGAGCTTCAAAGAATGTCCTCTAGTACCAGAATGCAAGGGCTGTGCAAAGAGACCGGGAAGGGTATTTTTAGAGAGGATTTTTTTGGTTAAAATAGTGTCACCTCTTTTCCGTCGGTATGTCAGCGTCGGCAGCTTCAAACGACGTAGTCTTTCTTCGTATGGAAATTTATTCATGTTGGTAACCATCTTAGTGGCACGACGCTGGACATCCTCAAGCAACTTCCTATCTTTTTTGAAGAAAGGGGCTGCCAATGACATTCCAACCTCCAGGCGTGGACGTACAAGCGCCTTATATAACTTCATAAGAACTCTAGGGTGTCGGCTGGAGATGGTTCTTTTTATGATACCGAGGGTTTTATTTGCAGAAGATGAAACATGGCTGCTAAACTTTAATTGGTGATCTACAATAACCCCAAGATCTCTTTCATCGGAAACAGCAGAAAGGAAGTTGTCTTGAAGGAAATACTTATGATGCTTGTTATTTTTGCCAAAATGAATTACATGGCATTTGTCAACATTGAAAGTCAGAAGCCACATGTTAGCCCATCTTTCTAGACTATCAAGATCTGTTTAAATTGATTGCTGATCAGAGGGAGTAGCCGCTTTTCCAACTAGTTTTGAGTCATCAGCGTAAAGGGTAATAAGATTTGAAAGAAGGGTGGGTAATTCGTTAACATAGAAGTTGAAAAGTTTTGGTCCAAGAATAGTGCCCTGGGGCACGCCACTTAATTCAATTCAATTTATTTATAACCCATCTACAAAAAGAGGGCGGAACGCCCTTAAGATGGAGTAATAAGAGAAAAAAAAAGGTATAAATAAATACAAATCAACACAATCAAACAATTAAATAAGTAATGCTGACCATGGGTGAGACACTATCGACATAGAAGAACGAAAATCATGAAGCCTTTTATCAATAATAGATGTAGGAGAAACTAGGCGGAATTTGTTCACTAAGTAACTATTTCTAGTCCAAGGAGGGTAACTGAGAAGGAATTTAGCATAACGAAAATATACTCTACGAACAGATAGTTTCTGAGGTTCACTAAAAAACTGCCAAACCGGACAAAGAGAAAGGAGATGAGGTACAACTAGGCTATTATAAATTTTCGCAAGATTTAGTTTATCAATATGTTTAATATTAAATGCAATTGAAGCATAAGCTATTCTCAGTTTTTTCTTCAAAAGTTCAAGGGATAAATTCACAGTTTCTTTCATATTTTTTCCAATATCCATTCCAAGGTAAACTAATTTTTGAGAAAGGGGGACATGAACATTAGCTAAAGATAAAAAAAATAGGGCCATTTGTCTCTTTAAAATTGAAAGCTACAACAGCAGTTTTATCAACATTGAAAGAAAGCCCAATATTTTTATATTCATTATAAAGCTGATTAAACGCGTTTTCACATCCACTAAAAGTACGGCTTAGATTCAAAACGTCATCTGCAAAAGTTATTAAAGACAAGTTAAATCCACGGTGAATACAACTAAAATTAACAGAATTTTGGGCATTTAAAACAGAGTTGTTAAATAAAGAATGTGAGGTAAGGCCACCTTGACGGACTCCTTTCAAAATATCAAAAAGGGAAGACCCCCCTTTAAGTTCGCCTTAAGGTGATGGTACATATACAGAAGGCACTTCACTATACAAAAATTTACCCCTCTTTTATACGCTTCAAATAAAACTTGGGAAAAAATGCAAGAGTCAAAAGCACGAGCAACATCTAAAGCACAAAGGATAATATGGGATCTACTTCTTTCTGCATCAGCAAGAACATTCATTAAAGCAAAAAGGGCATGCTCCCGGCTAATACCTTTTTGGTAACCAAACTGGTGGGGTGGGACATAACATTTAGAAACAATTTCATCCAAAATAACTGAATCAAACAATTTAAAAATAGTACAAGAAACTGTTATAGGTCGGAACGAATCACACGAAGTAAAATCCCTTTTGCCTTTTTTCGGGATAGGGGTTATTTGACCAACTGTAAATTGATAAGGAACAACTCCGTTTTCAATAGACATTTGAAAAAGTAGAGATAAATGATTAAAAAGAAGAGCACTTGCATAATCAAAATGTCTGGCAGTAATTCCATCAACTCCCGCGGAATTTCTTTTCTTTAGTTTTTGACAATAAAAAGATACATCACTTGGCTTAATTATAAATGTCGAAGGTTCGTGTTTCTTCAGACAAGCACTTAATTCTTTTTCAAATTTTGACTCAAGAGCAGGATCGGGAGAAGAAAACTCATGCTTATAATAATTTATCCACTCAGGCTCAGGAATATTATTTGCACTAATGTGTTCACAAGGGCGTTCAAATTTTTTCCAGAGATTCGAAGGGTTCTCTGCAATTTTATGAGCGTTTTTCTCAATAAGATCGACCTTATGTTTTCTTAACACTTTAGCAAAAAAACGTTTAGAACGTAGCCGCAGACCATTTATAGTCCCAGACTTAGGCCTGCCGCAATCCCTCCAAATATTCAGCCAAATTTTAGAAGACTCGCATGCAGAAATAAGGGGAGGGTTTTTTGACCAACCCTGAACTTGAGAGCCTTTCCTAATACGCTTGCACGGGACAGCTGAAGCTTCAGCACACTTTAATACATGGTTAATTTCAGCTAGATAGGTGGTAAGTCTGATGGCTATTTCTTTTTCACTAAGGCCAGAGCGCGTGCACAACAAATGAAAGGGCACCTTTATTTTATTTAATATTCTGTCACATTCAAAACGAAACATCTCGCGGTTAACTTCTTTCCAGTCTTTTATATAAAACCACTTTTTATCTGGCTGTTTAGGGGCATGAAATGAAGCATTTATTTTCAACTTTATTGGAAGGTGATCCGAATAAAAGCCTTCACAAATTACCTCGACAGTTTCACAGGGGAAAGATGCAATAAAATGATCACGGTTAGAAGTCGCTGACAGGACACCAATAAACGTGAAAGTTTCTGTTTTGTCAGCAACTGAGTAGGAAGGGGGGAGGGAATTCAGAAGGAGTTAGGTTCTTGGCGATGAACTGTCTGTTAAGTCACAATTGAAGTCTCCTGCAATCAAAACTCGAGCATTTGGACGCTTTGAGACTCCCTTCACAAAACTCGCTAGCTTTTTGCAAGCATTTATGAATTTATTCTCTGATTGCGAAGAGCAGTAATTAGTTGGCAGGTAAACGTTTATACAGATTAGGTCCGAAAATTCGGCAGCAATGAAATAGACATTTGACTCAAGGAGATTGACGGGAAATTGTGAAATAATAGCTAATCCGCCTGAAGGTCGGCCACGGCTCTTATTCATTTTCGCTGGGTGAAATAAGAGATAAGAATTCTGTGAAATGCTGCGTAAATTTTTCCTTTCATGAGACAAAAAATGTTCTTGCAGAAAAATTATTTCATTTGTACTTAAAAGTTCAGAGAGGACTAGGCCTTTGTCAACCACTTTGCCATTGATATTCCATGATAAGAGACTTAAGGCTCGAGCCATTATGCTGACTTAACTTTACTTAAAAGTCCTTGGGCGACTGGACATTTGAAGCTGTAACAGAGATGATCCTGTGATTTGCACAATGCACACTTCTTGGGCCTTTGATAAGGAGATGTTTTGGAGCTTGAATGACCATGGTCACCGCAGACTGCGCAAATAGCTTCATTTTTGCAGCTACTGGATATATGTCCGTAAGCTTGACACTTGAAACATCTTACCAGGAGGGAGAGACACTCAGCCACTTTGATCCTCTCATAATCTATGACTGGGGATTTTTTATGGCATTCATAAGATCAACTTTGGTTTCAAATTTCAATCGAAACGAGCGGGTGTTTCCAATCTGTCTTGAACTGACACATTTAGGAATCAGTGCGCAAAGTTCATCGTCATTTATATTGCTGGGGACGAATCGAGCAACACCGAGGTGAGAGGGGCTCCTGATTGTTGCAGGAAGAGATTTATCACCGTTCTGAAAGACCCCGACAAGAGTTTCTGCATCAGCCTTGCTAGCTGTAACAACTGGCCAATTATCTTTTCTGGGCTGAACTTCGACAATTTTAGAGCACTCTCTGCCACACATTTTTTGCAAAAAGTCTTTCCTCAAATCGGACTTCGTGAGGTCAGAGGGCAAATTCTTGAGTACCACTGCATATGAGGGCTTTGTTTCAGTAACTGTAGGAACATTTGAGGGGGCGGGGGGGTCCTTATTCATGAAATTGTCTAGCTTATTAAAAACTTCTGTAACTTTTCTGGTGATTATCGCAGCTATCTCACCAGGAGTTATAGGGACTTCGTCAGGTTCAACTATCACAAAGACTGGCAGTTCAACGTTACGTTGCTCACAAAGTTCAAGTACCTTTAACATTTCATTAATATTGTCTTCGGCACTTTTTTTTATTGACACTCTATTGGTGTAGTGAGCAGAAGACCACAGTATCTCCTTAGCCGTGATTATATCGTCCTTTGTAAAAAACTCGCATGCTTTACGACTTATCTCGTCACTCTTATTTCCAGCTTTTCGAGCACGATTTAAAAAGTTCAAAATCGCATTCCAAACTAATTTCTCCGACATGGCTATTGCAGATAATATGTCATTGATATATATTCAAGTTCTTAAGTCCTTGTACGAAAATCTCTTTGCTTAATAATCACTAAGTCCCAAGGGAATTTGCACTCAAATACCAAAACTATCAATTAGCCAACAAATGAAAATAATCCGATTATGAATGATGTTTCAATAAATGTCTATAGGGAAATCAGACCAGCTTGAGCTCACTGTAATAATAGGTTATATCCAAAATAAGGTGTTTACCAAGCGAACTCTCAAATAAAACTGATGAGTTGTGGGAAAAGAGAAATGAGGAGTTCCTTGCAAATCAAAAACTCTGACACTCTGTGATCTTTCAGAAAGGAAGCCCATAATCCACTGTACAACACCTTCGTTGACACCTGCAGCCCTCAATTTGATTATGAGGAATTCATGACAAACTTTGTCGAAAGCATTGGACAGATCAAGAAGAATCATGTCGACAGGAAAACCCTCATCAAGCAGTGTAGTTACTAATTCATATGTTTGGATAAGGTTAGTGTCCACAGATCTGAAACCATGTTGTGATATGGAAAGGATATTATTGACCTCAGGATGTTCAATTAGAGCTTTATTAACAAATCTCTCAAGCACCTTAACAACTGCAGAGGTGATGCTTATGGGACGGTAATTCTCTGCTGAGTCTCTTCGTCCCTTTTTATGGATTGGGGTTATATAAGATGTTTTCCAATCATGCGGTAGTTCCCCATTTTGAAGAGATAACCGGAACAGCATGCACAGGGGGTAGCTGAGAGCTTTTCGACACTCCCTAAGAAGACGTGGATGAACACCGTCTGGTCCCTTTGACTTATTTACATCAAGCTTCTCAAGGCTATTGAAAACCATTAATTCACCTACTGACAGATCAGGCATAGGGAAAAGCACTTCATACAATGGAGGATCTGGTGAGGAGGTGCCTGAATTTTGGGTAAAGGCAGAAGCAAATTGTGCATTTAGAATGTCAGCCTTATCTATTGGAGATGAGTGTAATACACTGTGGTCAACAAGGTCAGGAATAGTATGATGATTTGGGTTTTTAGAAGACATGTCTCCAAAAAGATTTTGGGTTTAACTTGGTCTCAGAAGCCAAATTTTCCTCGTAGGCAGATTTCAGGTTTTTTTATACAGAATCTGTTAAACTATTCCGTACTGCCTTATAAAATGACAGGGTCTCCTGGTTCCTCTTCTTCATATACTGTTTCCAAACTCTAGATTTCTGGTTAATCAGCTTCTTAACTTCCTTAGTGAGGAAGGGAAGTGTTTTGGGCTGTTTCCTAAAATAACCCTGGAATGTTTCTTTTCAAGAGCAAGAAGAGTTTGTTTGAAATTTAGCCACGACTCATTGATGTCACTGGTGATAAGCATTGACCAGTTTGCAGATGAAAGTTCCTGCTGTATTGCCTCATAGTCGGTGAAAGTCTGAGGACGAAATTTAGGTTGAGGACGACTATTTAGGGACAACACAGACAGAATAACTAGGTGGTCACTACTAGCAATTGGCGGTAAATAATCATTACAAATGAGGGAATCAGTATCACGCAAAATGACAAGGTCTAACAGCAAGGGATTCTGATCAGCTCTATAGCGTGTAGGCTTATCAATAGTCTGATGAAGAAAATTATTTGATAGGTAAGATAAAAAAGGTGAGTCTATACTATTAGATGAAATATGTCCAGTTCCTTCAACCCACTCAATTGCAGGAAAATTAAAATCTCCAGTGATTATTAACTCAAATGAGCTAGGAAGGGAAATTGAAGATGTCATTTCATCAATGACAGTTTTGAGAGCCAATTCACTATCTTCAAGGGAAGGAGCACTTGGACTTCGATAAAAGCACCCAAGACGCAAATTTTTATTAGCAATGGAGATATCAAGCCATACACTTTCTATCAAAGATATATCAAGCATAGTAGGATTTACAACACTAGCCTGGATATTATCTCTTAAATAAACACCAACTCCTCTTCGACAATTTGAGTGCTCCAAGTTTTGATGAAAGACTTAATGTATATCATAAGATTCAATCACAAAAAAATATATTATTTGGGCTAGGCTATATATAGGACCATAAAAGAGGGATACTTTAAAAAGAGCAGCTATAACATCAGGGAAGAGCATAAAATAAGGAATATGTACTATACCAATATAAACTATACCCCCACTAAAACAAGAGCTTGCCATCTTCTCAGTTTGTAAATTAAGATTTTAGGGGTGCTGATAAAATTTGGCTCCCCTTTTAGTTTTTTCTCCACTCCAAAATTAGTGGAATGTGACCTTTCAAGGGGGGGGGGCACTTGCTCCTAAAAGCAGCTCCTAGATCTGCCTCTAGTGATTTAGCATGTAATTTGCCCAAACACTATTTGAAATAATTTTCAAAAAGAGCATATTAATGGAAGGAAATGTCATAATCTAATTAGTAGAAATATCCTAGATGTACTGGATTGGCAACAAATGAGAGAGGGGAGGATTCTTGCCCTCTTAGTTTCTTGCTCAAGTCTCAATTCTGAGAAACCCTTGTTTGGAATCTTTTCAATGGAAAAAAGCTTTGTTTTAGTTTTCGTATTTATTTTATGAAAAAAAAAGTGTGCACTTTTTTTGCTGTAAAATGGCACTTTATGATGGTGTTATCAAGTCAAATTTAAGCCAAACAATGTAAGAATCTCCCTCCTCAATACCTTGCTATTTGCGCTGAAGTTTTACTTTTTGTTCCAATTATTCAAGAATGACTTCTGAAACACATTGGCAACAAATGAGAGAGGGGAGGATTCTTGCCCTCTTAGTTTCTTGCTCAAGTCTCAATTCTGAAAAACCCTTGTTTGGAATCTTTTCAATGGAAAAAAGCTTTGTTTTAATTTTTGTATTTATTTAATGAAAAAAAAAACTGCGTGCACTTTTTTTGCTATAAAATGGAACTTTATGATGGTGTTATCAAGTCAAATTTAAGCCAAACAATGTAAGAATCTCATTATTTTAGAGTTTTTTTTCTTTTTGTTTTTATTCTTTGAGCTATCTATAGGACATTGAGTGGTAGAGGTGGATTTGTATGTAAATCAATTATTATATCAGAAAGAGCATATAAAAGGAATTAAGCAGCATGCTATGTTCACCTTGCCCTAAGGCAGCTATGGAATCTTGTATATATTTACCTAATTAGGTTTCACAAGTGCCTTTTCCAACCTCTGATCATAAAGATTGATAATTTTTGCGTAATTCTACTTCAAAAAAAGGAGTATTATGAGTATCAGTTAAGCATTCTCCCTCTCCAGAAGGAAACACTATAAAATTCTGGAAACTACTTTAAAACATTATCAGGGTCTACGGATTTATGAATCATATAGTTCAAGTAAACATCAGTGAAGTTTCAGGATAGCAGCTATCCAGAAGGAGACATGCTATAACAAAAAGATACATTTGGATTGTTATTTTTATGTCAGTTCTTATGGTTTTATACACACTATTCAGGTAGCTAAGAAATAAACTTACCTCTGTAGTCAGAATTGCATCCTGAATCCAAATTTAACATTCATGGGTGTGGGAAACAAACTTTACCCCTACCAAATATATATATACCAATTTAGGGAATATATTTCCACATTAGGGAGGTGGGGGAAAATTTCATTTCTGGTACCAATGAATGCTAAATTTAGATTCAGGATGCAATTCTAACTGTAGAGGTAAGTTTAAACTTTATCACTTCACCTAACATGTAAGTATATACCCTGAATTTTGTATATATAAGGGTGAGCGTAAAGTTCATTTCCAATGCAAATGCATGTTAAATTTGGATTCAGGAGGTAATTCTGACTGTAAAGGTAAGTTTTTTTCTTAGCAATCTGAATAGTCTGTTAATATAAACCTTACCCATTTTATTTAAGTATTTGGTTACATATCCCACATCCCCTTCCCAAAAATCTTATATAGCCTAACCCTGAGCTATACAAACTTGGCTACTAATATGATAACTAGTGAAAAACTGAGGTAAAATTCTAGTTGATTGACTTCTTGCTATCTCGGAAAGGGGTTAGGTTAAGAAAATGACACTTTCAGGGCTTTGTCTACAGGCTAAAGTATATCCCAAGAAGGTATTTTGAAGTACCTACCTCCACTCCTTCTCCCTTGAGAGGGCCCTGACCTTTGATGACCTTCAAAAATGTGTCTGTTATAAAAGTGAAACCTTGCAAAATAGATCTTCTGCTTGAATGAAGTACAACAAAATTATTTTCAGCTTCACAACTTTGCTCAATCCCAATTTATAAGGTTTTAAAGATATGCAAATACATTTCCTATATTAAAAAAAAAAAAAAAATGATATGGCTCAGAATTCTACTCAAATAACAGGAATTATATTTTCAGATCTAAAAGGCAGAGAAAAGGCAACCAGTAACTGAAGATTAGGGTAAAATGATGTTTTGTCAAAATTTTGATAGATATAGACCTGTTATGTAGGCAAATTTCAGGGCTCTCTAGAGGGAGAAGGGGTGGATGTGGGTACTTTAAAATACCTTCCTGGGATATACTTTAGTCTGTAGACCCATCCCTGAAAGTTTCATTTTCCCAACCTAACCCCCTTTCTGATATAGCAAGAAGTCACTCAACTATGTTGCCAAAAACTGATTCAAAACAGGCAAAGATAAGAAAAAACAAGGAAATATGATGTATTGATACTTTATGCCCATTGCAAAGTAAGTATTTCATCACTTTTTGGTTTGTCTTGCATAGAGCCAGACAATTAAAGGGGGGTGTCTGGGGATTGACTGTCAAAATTACAAGCAAAACAATAAAATGAACATAAATGTATGTTCCAAAATTGTAGGCCTATGGTGTTTCCTTTAGGAATGTGAAAAGGCTAAACTGATAGTGGCTTCCTTTCTGATAAATAAAAGAACTGGTAGTGGAGATACAGGGTGGTCAGATGGACTGGAGACCCATTTCGGTCTTAAAATCTAACTGTTTGTAAGTCCTGTTATGAATCCCACTCAAATAGGTATTAGCAAGGCAACGTTTAGGCTAAAAGTTTAACAATGGGTTGTGAGCATGGAGATACAGAAGGAGAAAATAGGTCTAACCAAGAGAATAGTCAACCTTTGTGCTAAAAAGTGAATGTTGATTCTCACACGAGGTACCCACCTCAATTCCTTCTTCTATTAACCTTTCATTACCTTTAGGGTGTGTTCCAGCTGATGGTTTTGCAGTAACTGCATTTACTGCGCGGTAACTGCCCATTTTTAACTACAGTAGAGCCAGTGGGAACGGCACAGTAAGCTGACTAGCAGTAGCGTCAATTTCAAATTAAATACATGTGTTTAAATTTAAGGGACAGTTTAATGCCGATTAGTATAATTCTTTTAATTACTTCTGTTTCAGAGCATTTAGAGAGGTTCTAAGCCAACCATGGGCATATGGCTGTCACAAATGATTTTGCTCAAATGAGCTGGTGAAAAATAAATATAACATGTAAATTTTCTCTTTTTTTTTTATTATTTCAAGACTAGAATATCACAAAGCTAAGCATTCACATAGCTTGATTGTATCTTAAGCAAATACAATCCCTGATGGAGTTTTTTTTATACCTGTCTTAAATTGATTGTTAAATTGATAGCATTTACAGGATAGTAGTGGGACAACTATAGCAAGTTTTTTTTTCAATATTCTATTTTTTTTCAAATAATTATTGTTCTCTGGTCAAATTTGTGTTTCTTGCTAAGTGGTAGGCGCTCTGGGTTGGAACGCTTTGTCCAAGGGGTACAGGTTTAATTCCTGGCATTGCCAGTTTTTCTGGTTTTGGATAGGGGTTGGTGATATGACTAACCTCAGTTAGAATTGGCCCAACTTTAAATGAGTACAGATAGAAATCTAGGGAAAGTAAGGAGGAAGGGCATGCAAGAGCATAGGCTGGCTGGTCCCTAGCTTCCTATTGCACAACCTGGCTAAAGGACCACCAGGTCCTTTACTGGCCTACTGACTTAGTGTAACATATAGACCAGCAACCCCCTTCCCCCTTACAGAACTCAGAACCAAATCCCTCATTTGTTCACTTGAGAAAGCTTTAAAATAAGAATCTCTTATACATCTAAAGATTTTAAAATGTAAATTCATCATCTCATAGGATTTGTGCTTTTGGCACAAGTTTTACAGCAAGCAAAAAAGATACTTTTTACCTTTGGCATAAGTTTTACAGCAAGCAAAAATGATACTTTTTAAACTAGCAAAATTGGATTCAAAAATGTAACTTTTGATTAAAGCCAATTGGAAACCAGATTTCTATTAATGGTTTGGTCAACAAGCTAGAGGTGAAAATCCTTGTTGTAATAAATCTTTTGCGAGGAGGTTTGGCTATATGTTGGATAATTAAAAGAACAGTTGTATTGCAACATTTCTGAGGTCAGTCTACCCAGTGCTCAATTTAGATATCCAGGTTGATTCTGGATATATAAAGTGGACCTGGAAGTCAGGAGGGTATTCAGTACTCTGTCTTTGATGTGCATTATACTGCTATCTAACGTTGAAGTCATTTTACCTGAAGTTGTATATGAAGTAAGAAAATAAAATTATTGTCAATAATTGTGTTTGTCCTTGAGTCAAGGTATCAGGTACAGTTCCTATTGTCTATTGGATCGTTCCCAAGGGATTCTGCCCAACTCGGGAGACCTGAACATCATGATAATGATTCTGTCTCCATGGTTATAGAGATTTGTCAATAGAACCCTCCCAATCTATATCCCTTAACTACTAAGCTCCCATGTTCAGATCAGAACATACAAGAAAAATAACTTTATAAGAAACCCCCCCCCCCCTGTAACATTAGCCATAGAAACTTTCTTTCAAACCCATTAAATATAAGTAGAAATGAAGAATACCAGTATGATGGTCCTTCCATTTCCCTGAAATGTGGATGTATAGACAAGAGTATGGTTAATGAGAGATAGCTTGTGAATGTAATGGGGGTGAATTTTCTGCAAGATTTAAAAATTTATGACAGTTGCTCAGGTTGGCAACTGAACACAGAAGTATAATTTTGTTATTTGTTTTTCTTTGTGACTATTATGCTTATTTAATATCAAGTATTTTAAAGTTAATCTTCTTTATTTTGTTTTTAATTTCCATGGCCCTAGGGCTTGAATACAATAAAACCTACCTATATCCATTGATTAACTTTAAATAGATAGGAGCTCTATGTTTCCTAGCTTCAGAAAATTTAACTGTAATTGTGAGACCAGGGATTACAAAGTAGGTGAAAACTTATAAATGGACCTCTGGTATCAATAAAAATTTGTAAGAAATGGATATCAATTTAAAGATTAAAAAAACTCTTAGAAAACAAAGAAGACAAATGAATAAACAAAAGTATCCCTTTACAACCATTTAATGAATTGTCACAAATATAGGTCACCCTTAAGATTGAAATGAACAAAGCTTCAATTACGAATCCATTTTCCTTTAAACAGACTGAAGGGGCAAACCTTCAAGCTTTGACAAATTCAATCTCACCTTTCCTTTTCAAAGGAAACTTTCTTTGGATGTTTCCCATCCAACTAAAAACAACAGGGACAGCATCAGGTACAAGTGACCTTCTACTTAGCCTACACACCAAAGGGAAAAGCATGCATCTCTACACTATAATTTACCTCCAACCTGCCTAATGTGCAAATATACAGCCAAAATTATGTAGTTCCAATGTATTCTGTCACCTGTTACCTTTTCCTCCATTCTTGCTTTGTCACAGTTGCTTCAATTAACAGGGAGTTAAAGGTTGAGGGATAGATTGGCAGAATCAATGGGAAAAATGTAACTTCAGCTATATATTTCTATATTAAGAGGGTTGGGGGTAAAGTAGAGCAGGACTGCATGTAAAATTGTGTAAGCTATAATTATTGTGCAATTATAAAAAATCGGTTTTTTAAATATATTTTTCTCTAGGCCTACAGGTCCTTCCTTTGGTTTATGCCACATCAAACATTGTATTCCCAGAGAAAAATAAGTAGCAACAAGCTATATATATACAAGCACATATTATTTATCAATGAGGACTCTAGTGCTTATCTGTGACCACTCAGTAATATTGTCAAGAAATGAGCAACAGACAAAATGAAATTTTATCTGTTCCTCATTTCCCAGCTAATGTGACTGCTGTTCACATTTTTGTCTGCATCTGGCAGACAAAATGTGCAGACAAATGTGCATCTGGCATCAATCTTCTCTTCTCTGCAGCTATGATCTGAAACCATAACTAACTTACCAATATCTTTCCCAGAACAAAACTTCTTTGCAACTTTCTCTTGGGTTGTTTCTTCCATAGTCTGCTAACTCTCAGCAGCTGCAGCCTGCTTGTATAAATCATAAAATGGTATTCCTTTTACGTCAATTTTCAAATTCATAGCTTGTTCTAATGTCCATCTTTCTAGCCCTCCTGCAATCAATGAAACATTAACAAATTTTAAACTGTAAGTCATGAAAGGCAATTACTGTAAAGTTTGATCATTCTTAAACAACAAGCATATAAAGAAGAGAGAATTGCCTAAGGGGTTGTACACACAACCATGCAGCTTGTCATGACAACTTTAAGCTCCCATTGTAAACAATGCACTCATAGCAACAAATAGCAACTACATCAGGCTAAAGAACCAATTATTACAACTTACCTGGAGTTTTTTGTGCAAGTCAACATTGGATTTGTGTTTCATTCTGGTGAGAATAGAAAAGCATAAAAGGCCTTTCTGGCTTAAATTCTGTACTTAACTCTTTGTCAGATCATTTGCAACTGTTGAAGAAGCAGTTAAGCATATTTCAAGTTTTTTGGCTCCCTAGGTTTGCTTTACTCAGGCAATTTAGCTGATATTTAATCTCTTGATGGCAATTTTAAAAAGCATTTTTTTTTTGCTCCTGTAGAATTAGAGCATATTTAAAATTTGAAGGATGTTTTTTACCAGACAAATAAAAGGTAAAATTCTAGTTGAGTTACTTCTTGCTATCTCAGAAAGAAGTTAGGTTAGGAAAATGAAACTTTCAGCAATGGGTCTACAGGCTAAAGTATATCCTGGGAAGGTATTTTAAAGTACCCACCTCCACTTCTTCTCCCTCTAGAGAGCCCTGAAATTTGACTCCATGACAGGTCTATACCTATTGAAATTTTGACAAAACAACATTTTACCTTAATTTTCAGGTACCATTTGCCTTTTCTCTGCCTTTAGTTCTGAAAATTCAATTCCTGTTATTTGAGTAGAATTCTGAGCCATATCAACATATTTTTTTTTCAAAATTTAGAAAATGTATTTGCATATCTTTAAAACTTTATAAATTGGGATTGAGCAAAGTTGTGAAGCTGATAACAATTTGTTGTACTCAGCAGAAGATCTTTCATTTCAGCAGAAGATCTATTTTGTAAGGTTTCACTTTTATGACACACATAGCCTATTTTTGAAGGTCATCAAAGGTCAGGGCCCTCTAGAGCAAGAATGATTAGAGATGTGTACTTTGAAATACCTTCCCAGGACATACTTTAGCCTGTAGACCCATCCCTGAAAGTTTCATTTTCCTAACCTAACCCCTTTCAGTGATAGCAAGAAGTCAATCAACTAGAATTTTACTGGATAAAATTACCATCATTTGGAATAGACTCTGAATAGTCTACTTCTTCAATAGGATTAAAGACAGTCTCAGAATAATGATTTGGCAGCCCATAAATCCTCAACTTATCTGTAATACTTCACCTAGGCCTGTTTACAGAGCCTAAAAGGGGTCAATGCTTAGAATGCTCCCATGTGGCAATTTAATGGAGCCTCACAATGTTACCTGGAAGAAGTCAATCCTTAGAATGATTCAAAATGGCAATTTAAGGTAACAATTATGCCTGGATATGCCAGAAAACATGGAAATCTTTAAATTAAATAATAAGTTTTTCATTGATTTAACCTACTTGCTAATAGATAGCCGACTACTCAGGGTGTCCTTTAATGTTGAACCCAAAATATGGTGATTTACTAACCTGGCTCAGATCCCTCTTTCCTTTGCAAAATCACCGTCCCACCTTCTTCCAAGCAAATAACTTGATATTCCATTACTTCTTTCTTGTCCATATTTATTTTTTGTTGAATGAGATTTTTGTTGAAGAAGATGAATTATGTACTTACTGCGCTAACCATTCTTTTGAGCACGGTAAGAAAATCACTTACTGCGGTTACTGCCGGCAGTTACTATTCTCGTTCCCAGCGGGTTGGGCAGTAACCATTTTCCCGCTAGGAACGGAAATAGTAACCATTGGGTTACTGCAGTAAGTTCCTGGAACACACCCACAGTCTTTTGTCAATTCAAATAAATCACTTTTTCTGCCACTGTTACGGCTTGACCAACAGGCTAGACCAGTGCCTAAAAGTAATTTTTCTGCGATATCCTTCCTGCCGAAACCAGGTGCAATTCTGGTGAAATTTGATGCTTGTAATACCCCTAAACTATCATTATCTCAACTCAATTTTCAGTTTTGTAAACTACTTTATTTTCTGTTCCTTTTTCTTGTAAATAGGCTCTAATCTCTACTTTTTTTTTTTTAAATGGCAGATTTTACCCTGAATACGCGCAAAAAGAGTTATTAGGTGTAAAGGCGAAGCTCCCGGACCCCCTCCCCTAAATATAAGGCGGAAATACAGTCATCGATGATAATTTTGAAGGCCTTTTACCGATATTTGACTTTCTCATTCGTTCAGAATCATGAAAAGCTTGTCAAGACTATTTGTCTTTCGGAAGCTGGGAATAAAAAGGAGCAGGATAATATTTTTTTCTGCTCTAACATGCATTAGAAAAATTAACAGCCACTTTTTATTTTCCTTCTCCGACAGCAACTTTGGAAAAAACAATGTGTAGTTTCTTTTTTTCCCATTTGTTCATTTCCTAAGGATCAGTTTAACCATGTCTAAATCTGAGAGATGCTAAAGTGGGCCAGTGCCCCGGACAGCACACTCAGGGGACGGCAAAACGAGCTTTAATTATAATCTTTATAGGAAAAATTGTGGTATTTACAGCATTGACGGTGAGGCAGGGGTGGCAAAGTCTTTTTTGCCTCCTCCTGAGAAAAAACCTAACTCGGGCTTTGTAATTTTAAGAGTTTTGAAAACAAAAAAGAACAGAAGAGCTCGTCAGTATTGTTACTTTTCCGTTCTATTTTCTATGAATGCAGGTTCTCTGGATGTGTTCTACAAGATAAAAATGCTAAATTTAGTAAATTATACATTAAATTATACAGGAAAATGGAACTTGTGGCAATAGTTTGGTAAAATTCTAGTTAATTGACTTCTTGCTATCTTGGAAAGTGTTTAGGTTAGGAAAATGGAACTTTCAGGGATGAGTCTACAGGCTAAAGTATGTCCTGGGAAGGTATTTTAAATTGCCCATCTCTACTCCTTCTCCCTCTGGAGGGCCCTGAAATTTGCCTACATGATGGGTTTATACCTATTGAAATTTTGACAAAACAACGTTTTACCTTAATTTTCAGTTACCAGCTGCCCTTTCTCTGCCTTTAGTTCTGAAAATGCAATTCCTGTTTTTTGAGTAAAATTTTGAGCCATATCAAGGTTGTTTTTTTTTTTATAATTTAGGAAATGTATTTGCATATCTTTAAAACTTTATAAAATAGAACTGAGCAAATTTATGAAGCTGAAAACAATTTTGTTGTACTTTAATTAAGCAGAAAATCTATTTTGCAAGGTTTCACTTTATAACACACATATTTTCAAAGGTCATCAAAGGTCAGGGCCCTCTAGAGGAAGAAGGAGTGGAGGTAGTCGCTTCAAAATACCTTCCCAGGACATACTTAGTCTGTAGATTCATCCCTGAAAGTTTCATTTTCCTAACCTAAACCCTTTCTGAGATAGCAAAAAGTCAATTAACTAGAAATTTACCGAATGGTTTTATGCAATTTTTACTGATTTTTACTGTTTTGCTGGAATATACCAATTTCCTGCTAAAAGGAACAATCATCGGCATGAATTGGCTACATATTATGGAGAGCATATTTTATTGTTTTTATTTTGGGTGTGCAAAAGGATAGGATCCATAAAGCTAAGTTTGGTTCAAGTTTTAACAATAAAGGGTAACTTTTATTCAAATTTGATATTCTTTCGATTGTAGTCAGTCGGTACTAACTAGCTCATCCTTGAAATAAAAATCCTTACTAGCTTACATGACCTAAGAAACGGCCCCCAGCATCTCTTTAAGAGAGTTTTGAAGGTGAAAACAAATTCGTTTTTGCCATTGAACCCGATGGATGTCGCTGCCTGGAAAAAATATTTTTCATCGCTTTTTTCCTATGATTTTTCTCCAGTTGAAGCCACTATTAAACATGTTCTACTCCAATACAAGTGGAAACTTGACCACCAGAAATATTTTCTTCAGCTCGCCGAACCCAAATTTGTCTAATGAAACATGGTAAAGCCCTACAATCAAAAGGGGTAAAACTAAGCATCTCCTGTCCGCCACCCCAGTTCTTAAAAAATATTTGTCACTATTATTTCAAGCTTTTACTGCTAGGCAATATGTTCCAATTTTATTTTCGAAAAGTCTTGTTACCTGTGTCTGAAAGACGGGTAAAAACCCATAGGTTCGTAAATCGTACCGACCAATCTCCGTTTTCTCCTTTACTGGTAAGTTTTTTGAAAAGCTAATCTTCCAAGAGATTGACCATTGAGACAAACAGTCCAGATTCCATGAAGGCTTTGACGTGCCAAAGGCAAAAACAACTCTTTTGGCTATTTGTCACTACTATCGAATACTGAAAAAGAATTAGAATGTGTATACGATCGAAATTTCAAGGTTGTTCGATTCCATTATTTATTTGCTGGCACGTTCGCAAGCTCTTCTTTCTCGGTTGAGAAGTGAAATAAATCATTTTCCTTACAGTCTCTTATAGATATTTCTAGTCGGTGAAAATACAATGCACATATTTCAGCCAAGACCTCTGATCAACCGTGCTCAGTGCAAAACTATAAATGTAAAAACAAACCATAAAAAACATTCACTAAAATAAAAAAAGACCCTCACCATACAACCTTGAAGGGGTAGCTAAGCTGATCGAAAATCCGATATTCAATGCCAATTCAAGAGAATAAATCTGAGTTCTTCTATTTAGTGTCTTCTTGAAAGCTTATCGCTTACCAGGTCTAGTATCATCTTACATTTTATTAGGTTTTGAAAATGTTTCAATGCAAAAGAGAAAAATCTGAATTAATAAGGTTATTATAGATAGGGCTCAAATAAGTTTCTCCGTTATCTCTATAAGGGCTGATTTTGTATTAATATCTTACATAATTTCGACTGCCTCTCTGAACGATCAAGGTCATTCATTGTCTTATACTTTAGCTGCACAACTATAAAGCAGGTCACAGAAAATAGACTTTCAACAAGCACGTATAATTGAAAAACATCAAAATCAGCGTCCATTTGAATTGTGCCAACGCACTTAGTTCTTATATTTTTAGCCCGAATTATCATACTACTAGCTATTGCAGCCAATGCCGCAGCTACAAAATCCTCATCAACCGTATGGACTACATTCCATTTCGGCGACTCGCAATGTCTTTCACTTTGTCGCCATAGCTGAGTTTCCTGGCAAAATCACGCTTATTGCATCGGATATATAAAGAAAAATCATTACAAAGGCAAAGAAGTTGCATAATGGTTTCGATATCTGAAGTTTAGTAGTCATTTGTGGTCAAGTGGTCTCTACTGTCCTCTATTTTTAACAAAAACTATATCTTTATTTACAAGGTCATGTAATACATCTATCAATCGAAATAAAATATAACACAAGATTTTTTGAAAATTTTCTTCTCTTGGGTATGAACGAACGAATGAATGATTTTTTTTTACAAAGTAAACAAAATTACAAAGATGGAGTATAAAAAGAAAAATGAATTTAGTAATAAAAGAAAGCACATATACAACACTAAAAACAAAAGGAAACAGATACTTCCACCGACACTGAACAAAAATTATAGTACGCCACAACTGGAGTACTATGATGAGGTACATAGTGTGGTACAGATCTAATTTGAATTTGAATCAGCTATTTCTATGGCTAACCACTACAAAGGTGTACAGATGTTTCCAACAATCCTGGATACCGCACCCTTCAGGAAATATCTCAGAGATGTGCGAGACCAGAAATTTATTCATAGATTTAGTATCAGACACAAATGTTATTAGACAAACACAGAATATATCGAGCATTAAACCCCAACTAATATCATCTGGTATAACAGGGATATATGTTGGATCAACAAACTAGCCATATATTAGATCAGCGCCTCTCGAATATTTCTTTTGCAGTTTTTATAACAAATATCAAATTTCGAGACTGACATAACTAAGCTTGTATCGTTTGAAGTGTACTGTAAATAGGGGTATAATTATAGCTCAAATTTACATTCTAGCTCTTGGTCGAGCGGAAAGAATTTTGCCTTGAACTACGAGTTCACTCACTTTCAAAGAGCTGTTTTTTCCTGTTTACATTTCTCTTTTTCTCTTCTTGATTAACTTCTATATTTGCTTTTGATTGTCTTTGAGTTATTTTCAATGATTAAATAAAAAAAACAAGTTTTTTCAACTGAAAGTAAGGAGTGACATCAAAACTTAAAACGCACAGAAATTACTTCGTATATGAAAGAGGCTGCTTCCTCATCAACGCCCCGCTCTTTACGCTAAAGTTTGACTCTTTCTCTCAATTCTTCTTTCTAAAACAGTAAAAAACTTTAGCGTAAAGAGCGGGGCGTTGATGAGGAAGCAGCCTCTTTCATATACGAAGTAATTTCTGTGCGTTTTAAGTTTTGATGTCACTCCTTACTTTCAGTTGAAAAAACTTGTTTTTTTTATTTAATTTCTGAACGTTTTTGAATCAATGCATGTTTTGATTTTGGCTCTCCGCAGAGGAATGATCAAAACGAAATTTGCATATTTTTTTTTTGGCTCAATGGCTTTCTCATAATTTTGATCGAATGATTTTGAGAAAAAAATAGCGGGGGACGAAGCCTAGTTGCCCCCCGATTTTTTGGTTAATTAAAAAGGCAACTAGAACTTTTAATTTTTTACGAATCTTTTTATTGGTAAAAGATTTACGTAACTTATAAATTAGCTTACGTAAAGAACTTTTGTATTCTCATGTTTTTATTACATATATGAGGGGATTCGCCCCATCGTCAGTACCTCGCTCTTTACACTAAAGCTTAAATTTTATCCCAATTCATTAAGAATGACCCCCTGAATCACAAAAGCCGTAGAATAAGTAGTTGAAATTACCGAAAATACTTTAGCGTAAAGAGCGAGGTATTAGAAGGAGGTGAGCCCCTCATATGGGTAATAATTTCAGTTTGTTTTAAGTTTTATTGCTGTTCCTTACTTCCAGCTGAAAAAGCTTTTTCACTTTTATTTTTTAATTGTTTTTTTTTTAATAATGCTAGTAAATCCTGCTCTCCCTTCATGGAAATTTTCTTCTCCCATTACAAATTCTCGAAGGAAAGTTCCCCCAGCATATCTCCCTCTTCTCAACCCCTCCCCCAAACCAAAAAAATCCTCCTGAAAACGCCTGTATACTTCCCAATAACCATTACTATATGTAAGCACAGGTCAAAGTTTGTAACTTGTTGCCCCTCCCACGGGGACTGTGGGGGAGTAAGTCGTCCCCAAAGACATAGTTATAAGGTTTTTCGACTACGCTGAATAAAATGGCTATCTCAGAATTTTGATCCGTTGACTTTGGGAAAATAATTAGCGTGGGAGGGGGCCTAGGTGCCCTCCAATTTTTTTGGTCACTTAAAAAGGGCACTAGAACTTTTCATTTCCGTTAGAATGAGCCCTCTTGCAACATTCTAGGACAACTGGGTCGATACGATCACCCCTGGGAAAAAAAAAACAACAAAAAAACAAATAAACACGCATCCGTGATCTGCCTTCTGGCAAAAAATGCAAAATTCCACATTTTTGTAGATAGGAGCTCCAAACTTCTACAGTAGGGTTCTCTGATACGCTGAATCTGATGGTGTGATTTTCGTTAAGATTCTATGACTTTTAGGGGGCGTTTCCCCCTATTTTCTAAAATAACGCAAATTTTCTCAGGCTCGTAACTTTTGATGGGTAAGACTAAACTTGATGAAACTTATATATTTAAAACCAGCATTAAAATGCGATTCTTTTGATGTAGCTATTGGTATCAAAATTCCATTTTTTAGAGTTTTGGTTACTATTGAGCCGGGTCGCTCCTTACTACAGTTCGTTACCACGAACTGTTTGATTATCACTATGATCAGCTAGTGTTTTGATAAGCACTTTGAAAATTTGCGTTTAGTTTTCAGTCAAAGAGCATTAACGATACCTTGATAGGGACGTACATGAACGCTGCCAGAACTTGGCATGATTGTACGCCGTAACCAGATCAGGAATTTGTGCCCAGATGGGAACCTCACAACCCAATCTCACTTGACGGGTAGGAATAGCAGCCTTCTCAGTGTACCGCAAGAAATGAATTATTTCTGCAACAGAAGTATTTAAATCAAATTGCTTTTTAATTTCTGGAACAGTGGAAAGATGTCTAAGTATAACAAAATAGATTTTGGTTTTATTGGGGTCATTATCACAGACAGGCCTGAAGAGTTACCAAATTAAACAATGGGTAAATTTCATAACTTAAAAAACCTTCCCCCAGGGGATTTAAGGGGTCACTTTATCTCTAAAGACATAGTTATTGGGCCTTTCAATTATGCTGAAGAAAAAAACTTTCTCAAAATTTTGATCAGACGATTTTGGGACAAAAGTAGTGTGGGAGGGAGCCTAGCTGCCATCGGAATTTTTTGGTCACTTAAAAAGGGCAGTAATACTTTTCATTTCCGCTATAATGAGTTCGTTCTCAAACTTTAAGGTCCACTGGGTCGATACAATCACCCATGAAAAAAAATCCCCCCCCCAAAAAAAGGAAACAAATAAACACGCATCCGTGATCTTTCTTCTTGCAAAAATTACAAAATTCAACATTTTTGCAAATTTGAGCTTGAAAGCAGGGTTCCCCTCTAATGTAGCGTCCTCTGATACGTTATATCCGATGGTGTGATATTCACCCCTCCGAAGCAGGGTTCTTTGATACGTTAAATCCGATGGTGTGACTTTCATTAAAGTTGTATAGCTTGGAGGGGGTCTTTTCCCCTTTTTTCGACAACTAGGCAAATTTTCTCAGGCTCGTAGCTCTTGATGGGTAAGATGAATTTAACAAAATTTATATATTTGAAATCAGCATAATAAACCAATTCTTTTGATATATCTATTGGCATCAAAATTCCGTTTTTTAAAGTTTCAATTACTATTGAGCTGGGTCGCTCCTTACAGTTCGTTACCTCGAACTGTTTGATTATCCATCAAAATCCAAATAGAGATCCTTGAAATATTGATCGTCTTTTGCTGCGTTACCAAGAGTATTGTGTTGATAAAACTTTACAGTTTCATGAAATGTAATTAAACGAATAGAGAGAGTTTTTCAACTAAAGTAAGGAGCAAGCTTAAAACTTAAAACAAACATAAATTACTCTCTTGGGGGACTGCCTCTTCTCAACAATGCCAGGTAAACAAGAGTTTTTTTAGTGCTTTGAAATATCTTATCTTTTCAATTACAAATTTTCTTTAAAAATTTGAAAAGAGCCAAACCTCACAGTAAACAGTAAGGAGCTAAGGAGGAGACTGCTCCTCCTTAATAATTGTACGTTGATTAGTATCGTACTACGTTTAGATTTGCAATATTAATTTCGGATGAAACTTGAATATGCTTCAAATTGGCGGTGAATAGTAGCTTTGGTAAAAATCCCTTGCTAATGTTACTCCTAGGGATTTTTCGTTGGATGAAAAGTATTATTGTTTGTATGGATGGAAATTCTCTGAGACTTTTCATCTTCTATATAACTGAAGCCATCACAACCTCTATAATAGGATTTTCATATCGATAAACACATTACACGTATTTCTTTATATACATTAAAGTACTTCATATAAACAGACAAAAAAATAACACCGTTTAAAATTGCTTAAAACGAGGTTCCTAGCAGAATTTGGCATCCCCAAGAAGTCTCCTGGCGGGGTGATAATGACCTGCCTTGCCTTTTTCACCTATGTGCTGATAGATATGGAAATGTAACGTTTCGAATGAACTCCCCCCCCCCCTAATTACCTTGGACCTTCAGTTTGATACAATCAGCCTGGGAAAAAATGAAAAAAATAGACATGCATCGACGATGTCTCTTCTGGAAAAAAAAAACTAAATTCCGCATTTTAAAAATTGGAGCTTGAGACATCTATGGTAAGGTTCTCTGAAATGATGAATCGTGAAATGAATGAAGGCGTAGAAAATTGCATAAAGACAAGTCTACATCTGTTATAATCTACGGAAGCAACAGATGTTTCTGTAATTTTGGTTTTAATTTGACCTTTTTTTTAAATTAAATGCATAATAACTAAATATATTATTGATCCCTTTAACAGGAATCCTTGTCGTTTAAAATTTGTCGTTATTTTGTTTCATTTTGCATACAATTTGATCGCTCTTTTTATTTGAGAGTTTTTCCTAAAAGTATATAAAATAAACTTATTCCTTCGAAAAAAATCCTGAAGTATATTCCCTGTCACCAAACCACCACTGATATTTCGGCAGTTGCTCCCCCCCTTGAAAATTTTCTGCTGGCGCCCTTGATCGTACTGATAATGAAATTAAAAAAAAAACAAGTTTTTTCAACTGAAAGTAAGGAACAGCATTAAAACTTAAAACGAACAAAAATTATTACGTATATGAGGGTGTTGCTCATCCACAACACCTCGCTCTTTACGCTAAGGTTGTTTAGTAAAAAAAAACTTCTTATTATTTTAGTTAAGCGAACATAGTCTTTCAGGAGTCGTTCTCAAAGGATTAGGACAGAATTGAAACTTTACCGTAAAGAGCGAGGTATTGTGGAGGAATAACTCCTGATATACTTAATAATTTCTGTTCATTTTAAGTTTTAATGTTGCTCCTTACTTTCATTTGTAAAAACTTGTTTTTTTAATTTAATTTCTGATTGTTTTTTAAGTAGTGCCATGAAATCTGGCTACTCCTCCACGGAAAAATCCACGCAAAAAGTGCATCGGAGGAAAGCTGGTTGTCCTTCAGCCCCTTAAAAAGGGCTTCTAATTTTATAAACTTAAGACTGAAAGAAAAGGTATTTTACTTTAGAGCTATAATATAAAATAAAAGTTCACAGCAGCAAATACAGATAATAAAACCGCTCATTCTATAAGAGAATAGGAAAATGCTCTAAATGCTCTTAAGCTACAGAATATCAACTGACTAGTTTCAATAATCTGCATTCACAGCTGACTCGTTGCTTTAGCATTGTCATGCCCAGTATCACAGACAAGCTCTCCATTTGCTACAAATTCTTCTACAATACTCTCTTGGTGTCGCAGTCGAGGTATAGAATTAAAAACATCACTGTATCCAGAATCACTTCGCTCTGAGTAAGCAGAGGATGTATTATTTCGCGGGATTTTTGCACTAGAGGGCTTATTTCCAAGCTGTACTGACGCAAGTTGCGCCAAATTACTAATATCTAATTCATCAGAGAGACTATCTAGACGAGATGTTCTCCGCGAAGAAGCAGATGAGCTTCGACGAGAAGACATGCTAGCCATACGACTGATGGCGCGAATTGCAGTGCCAGTTTTCTGAAAGAGACGAGCAAAAACATTTATCATTTTAAAATATCACTAAAATCTAGGTTATAAAGAGATAGAGAAGGACCGCAAAAGGACTTGAAAGACAGCAAGAAAGGTGAGAAGTAAAAGAGAAGACAAAATAGCAATATACCCAAGAATTAGGGGGTAGGAAATACTAGGCAAGACCATTTTACAATCATTTATGTTAGCTTGAATGTATTCTATTCTAGCTAAAGTACTTCTGTTGAACCATTTGAATATGCAATCATGGCTTTCATTAGCCACGACTGAGTGTTAGTGACACATTTCCTCCATCCATAACTTTTATCTTTTTTAGCAATAGGGTTGTGACATGAGACAGGTCACAGAAGTTGCTCTGGATGTTGATGACGAAGAGCTACTCGCAAAATTCTTCTGGTTTTCTCTTAGCATTTTATTTCTAGTTAGCTTATTTACTCAAATATTCTACGCGCGTGTCCCTTTCGCTAAAACGACGTGAATATTTCGCCTGTATTGTTTCAACGCTGAGAAATAAAGATAAAGTCTAAACTAGCCTGGAATTGAATAAAATCTAAAACCAAGAAATATAAAAATAGTATACAAATATGCAATTGTTGCGGCTGTGATTGAGTACTACAGAAGCTATATAGAGTTGCTTTGATAAGGACACTGAAGCGAATAGATAAAATAAAATGAATATGAAATTGATTATTTAGTTGCGAAACAATCCACTTACTTACTTCTACTGCTGCTGTAATTCTCCTAGGTATTGTATTTAATCTAGTCCCCTGTTGATTGTGTAACTTTATTACCCACATTATTTAATGGTTTACTTTTAAGAAGAATGTTATAAATCGCATATTTCAATTTGTTTGGTATTATTTGCCAACTATCATTTATTAATCATTGTTAATTTGGAGTTAATCATTGTTAATTATCCCCTGACAAATTCCGTATGATAATGAAAGTAACATATTTCTTTTCTAAATTCAGAGGGATTAGAACTAATCAGACCCTACTCTCTATGTTTTTATTATGGAAGATTTTAAATAAGTTTCTAGCCGAAAAAATAAAGTTTACAGCTTAGATTCTATGTAACCGTTCCTTATATTTAACCTATAACTGTTCCTCACTCAAAAATATACCGTGTGGCTGGACCTTATTCTAATTAGGAAATAACATATATAGCTTCTTGATATTTTTGAAAGGACTACGTGTCTCTGAATTAAGTGCAACTTTGTTCACTTTTTTCTAAAACACTAGAGAGCACTTTGTGGAAAAAAAATAAAAGGGACGGGCTTTTCAATATCAAACTATCTTTTTCTTTCCATAAACAATGACATCTTCCTTTGAATGAGTCCTTTCCTATTATTTATAAGACCATTAGTATAACAGAATCATTGCAAGAAAAAATTACGGTAAAAAAATATAAAAGCTTCTAAGAGGAGAAAAACATTCGTCATTTAGTTCTCAGACAAGCTAAATTTTATAGCATAAATTCCATCTTGATAAAAATTCTGTTATTAAGGGTTATTCCTTTTCCTCTTCCCTGTTCCCAAAATCATGTGCATTTTATTTCGATGTTCTAATTTCATTACATATCAAAGTTACCGATCTATCGTTTTTACATGTTTGGAATTTTAAAAAAAATATAAGTTAGTTTGCTGGGATACTGCTTTGAGTCTTCCCTTTTTTAAGTTTCACTGATTACAGATATTAAGGTCCCTTCGAATATTATAAACAGTTTTATTTTAATCGTCATAGGACCTGAGTGACTACGACAAATTTGAAGATATGCGCAAAGTTATGACTTAAAAAAGTAAAGGAACTATAGATGTCCCTTGTTGAATTCCTAGATAGAATATGAATCTTGCGTATCTGTCTTAAAATCAAAATGAAAAATTTGAGGGTCGTACCTGCCATTTTCTTCGAATAATAAATTTCTTTAGTTTGTCAGTAGAAATTTTGGTAGACTTCATTTTTGTAGGTGATTGAGAGAGCCATCTGTGTTTTAAGCAATCTGTTGCTGTCAGTCGCTGTCTAGAGAGAAACAATGAAACAAGTTAACTGTAAAAGATCAGTATAGCATGACGTTTTCCCCTCTGACAATCCCATTTCTACTATTCAATGCCATTATATATCCTACATTGTTAGAGATGAATTTGATGAATTCCAAGCTTAAAGTATTTCAAATACATGCATCTAGTGTACTAGATACAAGGGAATAGCAATAGATTTTTTATTCAGGTAAAAAATAGGTCTAGAAAGGAGTAATTAATTCTGGTAGCACAGGTAGCACGAAATGGCACGAATTACCGAAATCTCAGTTGCAATATCTTAATCAGCAACAGATGATCATAAAAAAAGCGGTAGATGAAGCGTGTTACACTTTATGCAAGGCTATCTCAATAACCTCCCTGTCACAGCGTTAGAATCAAGCAAATGGGTTCATGTTTTTGCACTATGGTTTTGAATGATAATGTTGGACAGTTTTTACAGTGGAATTCTACCAGTCTCAATTTGAAGATATTATTTTGAAATTATAAATTGTGATGATGTGTGTGCTAAGTAAAATTGTCAAAGGCTTCAAGCACCAACTACGTTGAAAATAAATCCTGATTCTTTGACTTGATTACGTGAAAACATACGGTGCTATATATGTCTTAGAAAACGAAGAAGAATCTGAATTTTTACGAAAAACAGCTCCACATGAAATTAAAGAGTTCACACTTCAATCAGAGATCAAATTAAAAAAACAAAAACAAAAAAAAAACAAAAAAACAAATGGTACCAAATAGGTTAAGAAGACTTTCCTTTGAGGGTACAGTTGAAAAAACAATCTCTGAGAGTCCCAATTGTCAGGCATAAACAGACCTAAGATAGGTCTACAGGGATAAAAAATCTTTCAATTTTGATGCCCTCAGCACTTTAAGGCCGATAGCGAGTCTTTTCTGAGAATCCTAGATATGAAAAAAAACTTGATCCCATATATATCCTTCTTTTATTCTAGTACGAAGATTCCCCAACAGGTTGTCACCAGACTTTTTATATTCATCAATATGAAACAAGTATTTTGCATAAGATAACTGATTCTAATTGGTTACTATTTCCTGTTCACACTGGGAAATAACAGATGTCATATCTTTGTATAGATGGTAGTATACGCCGTTAGAATAACAAAAAGAACTCTGTTTTGTTATAACTAATGTGAGTTATGTGACATTTATATCTTTCTGCAGTCTCAGAGTTTAGATTATTTATCCATAATATGATATAAGATGTTATAATAAGTAATTGCTTGCCATTCAGAATAAAATCTTACATGTCTGACTGAAAATCATTTGCACTTGAATAAGCATTTATCCATTTATTGTCTAACGAGTTAAAAAGTATTACATTCAATTCAAAGGATTCTATTTCAAAATAGTATTTAAATACTCGTCGAACTGAAGATTTGAGGTTTCATATTTCAACTAATCAGGAACTGATTCAAAAACAAATTGTTCAAGTGCGCTAGTAGTTCTTCTGCCTTAAAGACTAATTTTAGAGCTGATTAACCCGGTTTTTATCACGCATAACTGACAGTCCATGACAAATTAGAAAACTCCACTTTGCACTTAGGAGGGTCAAGGCTGTATCTACAGGGTAGAGGGTTTGACTCCTCTCCCCGAACTTTCTGTCCGACTCGTAAAAACGTTAAAAAGTGACTATAAACCAATTTTTGATGTATTTTTAAAACGTTTTTTAAAGTAATCCCCCCCCCGGAAAAAATCCTGGATACGCCTCCCTTTAAATGCTCATTGTAATGATCCATTAGAAGCAAATCTGTCTTTTTTTCTAATGGTGCCAACGGCCAAAGTGTCTTATGGTGCTGCTACTGCCAATAGAGCTTGTAAAATGCCTCCAATTTGACTCAAATACTATTTCAGGTCGTTTCGTATCCTGATATTTTAACAGGTTTTTGCTGACCCAAAATGAATATGAAAATAACTGAAGTGTAATATTTTCTAGTTTCTACCAAAACAAATTTAGAAAATGCCATCAATTTGGCTTGAATACAATTTTTAAGTAGTTTTTCACCCTAAACTTTTCAACAGGTTTTAAGGCAGCAAAGAATGGATATGAAAACAGACTAAAAGGAAAAGACTATTTTACTGTTAAGCTAGTGGATACACGAAAAACAAAGAAGACACTTGTCTTTGCACTTGGTTATGCTTATTGCTACCAATACCTCCTCAAAATTACCCTCCTCCTTTTTTCCTTTAAAAATACATACAAAAGATCCAATAAACAGTCATCGAATCATCGAATATAAAATCTAATTATGCCTGAACAAGCTCTGAGGAAAGTTGGAATGAAATGAAAATAATACAAATTCAGATCTTTAGCCAGAATACAAGAAATTTCTCGTCTTAATTTTATTAAATAAAAAAAAAAGTTTTTTCCAGCTTAAACTAAGGAGCAACATTAAAATTACAAGCGAACAAAAGTTATTACGGGCATGAGCGGGCTTGCCCCCTCCTCATTACCTCGCTGTTTGTGCTAAAGTGTTACTTTTTGTTCCAATTATTCAAGAATGGCTCCTGAAACACAAGGGCCGTTTAATTAGAATAAAAAGCTTTTTAAAATCTTTAAAAAAAATTACGGCTTAAAGAGCGAGGTATTGAGGAAGGGTACTCCCCACTCATACATGTAATAATTTCTGTTTGTTATAAGTTTTAATGTTGCTCTTTACTTTCAGTCGAGAAACTTGTTTTTTTCTTAATTTCTTATCGTTTTTAAATAATACCAGGAAATCCAGCTCCTCCAATGGAAAATTCCCATCCGCCTCTAAAAATATCTCCATAAAAGATCGTTCAGCGTACTCCCCCCCCCCCAACCAGAGACATCCCCCCGAAAAATGTCTGAATACTTCACAATAGCTAATACTTTATGTAAACAATGGACAAAGTTCGTAGTTTGCAGGATTTCACGCAGGCACTATGGGGGGTCAAGTCATCCTCAAATACATAGTTATTAGATACTTTGACTATGTTGAACAAAATGGCTATCTAAAAATTTTCATAGGGCGACTTTGTGAAAAAAGAGGCATGGGAGGGGGGCTAGCTGGCCTACAATATTTTTTGTCACTTAAACAAGGCACAAAAACTTTTTATTTCCGGTCAAATGAGCCCTCCCCCGATCTTCTATGATCTCTGGTTGATGCAATTATCCCTTGGGAAGACATAAAAACAAAACAGAAAAAAAGATTATTTTTGATGTTTCGTCTCGCAAAAAAAGCACAATTCCACATCACCCTGTACTTGCAGTTCATTACCACAAACTGTTTTATTAATTAATACTGGATCAGGTGCTGCGTGAATGAAAAAGTGATTCAGTTTAGAATGTATATATTCAAATCAACAAATTACATAAAAGTGGACTATTAAAACAAATTATAATGAGTTTAGAAGTCTTCTCAAAGTTCTAGTTTTCAAGGTTACTAATTTTGCACGAGCCATCTTCCAACTAAATAGCCTTGGCTAGACATGGTGATTAAATTAAGCCCTACTACTCAGTCCGTGCGTGAAAAAGATTATAGAAGATAAAAAGTAAGAATTACTCTGGTTTCATGGCAAGCAGCGACGCAATGAAATCCTTTGCTTCTTGGGAGATACTGAAAAATGCTTCATCATCGAAGTCATAATCGCCTCTCGTTATGTTTGAAAAGGTCTCGGCATCTGAGTCTCCCATGAATGGTGACAATCCTGATATTCTAAAATGAATCACAAGAAAATTTTGAAAAATTGCAACTGTTTCAATTCTAACTAGTCTACTTAGTGCACAATCTAGTGTTTAAGAACATTTATCAGAAACATTGCATCATATTTTGCTTCATTTAATTTATTACCACTTAAAAGTTAACTCGGATTATATGTACTTGAAATTGGAGAAGTTTCCTGTTTTGACATTTATCTTATATCGAGAAGTAATGTAAACAAAAATTTTTGCCCCCCCCCCTCTCTTTATGTGTTTTCGTGAATCTCCATGAATTTTCATTCATTCGTATTCTTCTTAAGGATGAGAAGGGAAATTTTTTCAACTTATAGTTTCCCACCAAACAGACATCCATCGGACAGTAAAATATTACAAGAAGCTCCATAATAGCTAAAAACTAAGAACCGCAGCTAAACAAGGTTTGCTTCCAATTTCAATGAGCTATCCAATGAGTTTATTTTTCTGATAACCTTAAATATTTTTCTACAGACGATCAACAATAAAAACGCGATTTTTGCAAAAAAAAATATATATATATATAATATATATATATATATATATATATATATATATATATATATATATATATATATAAATATATATATCATGAAAAGAGAAATCACCAATGCTACAGCACAAAAAAAAAAAAAAAAAAAAAGGAGACAGAAGGAGAAAAGGAAGACTGTTTTCCTAAATTAGTGATTAATATAGACCAGCACTTGAATGAGGCCTTAACCCTACTCATCCATACAATCACATAGGTCAAACAGCATAGCCACACACAATCAACCATAAAGAATAATCCATGGACAGGAAGTCATGTCGTCAATAAGTATAAGTCGTCATTTACCGAACAATAGAAAAAATAATATAGACAAATAATTCAGAGGCAACACCCAACATAAGGGCTCATCAGGAGAATACACTGGCCTATATAGGGTTTCGCCACTCTAACTTCTCTACCCAGCACAGTGTTGTGGCTACCACAGAATATCCATGGCATCCCCGCGTCAGGTATCACCCCCAAAATACATGCCTATGAAAAAAAAAACCAGCAAATGTAAAACAACCAAGTAAAACCAAAACAAGCTTATCTTGTTAATATATCCCTCCCTTTAGCAACAATAGGTAAACTAAATATTATAAATTTTACCAAATCACAAATATTAACACATTGCAAAAAACCTGAATGAACTAAACAATTATAGAATTCATCTTTACCATGTGGCTAATTGTTAAAAAAAATCCGCTCCATTAGAAACACAATTCAAAATAAATGGCGCTGTGACAACATTTCTCGAACCTCCGAAATTAGTTAAAAATTTCTTTAAGTATTTCTAGATAATTCTTTTGATATTTATTTAAAAGTTCGTTTATATATATATATATATATATATATATATATATATATATATATATATATATATATATATATATATATATATATATAAAAAAATAATATATATATATAGATAAGCGATTAATCTACAAAGCCCGCATCACACCATATTCCTGCCAGCAGATAAAGTCAGGATTTTGGAATGATATGCCAATTTCCCTGATTTTATCTTCAAACTTGTTCTACCGAACCAGGAAATTGAAATGAGAAACAGGGGTTTGGAAAGATTGGAGTAACTAAATTTGTCCCAAACTATCATTTAATAATACTGTCTATGAACTTTTTCCCAGTAAGCCTTGCAGATAGAAAAACTGATTTCCTTTGCTTCCATCTTTCCTAATTTTGAAAAACTGTGCCTTAAATCTTTGCTTCGGTTGAACAATTGAAACGATATTAAATGTGACAAAATCAGAAGGGGTATATAATTAGAACTGCAGTCTTGCTTAATTTTTTACTCATAGCTGTGACTATAACGTTATCCGGGTACTATTTGCAAAGTGGTGATGCTGCATCTTGGGGAATCTTTAGGAATAGACCATTTTACAAGCTTAGGAGAGGTGTAGACATTTTCCCATATTCTTTCAAGCCTTACGAATAAGAAAATAAAATAAAATGAGCTTGAAACCACCTCAGAAGGATTCAACTTTGGTTGTACATCCGGTTCTAGGCAAAATGACACTTTTTGATTTCAAGTAAGATTGATGTACTGGAAGAAGAAGGAGAAAAAGCACGAATATGAAAAGATATTCAAAGACCTTGTTTTGAGCTATATTTTTCATTCCTGAGTTTCATTAGCGTAGCCAGGCAAATACGCAGTGAGAGGGCCTTCAGGTCTCTACCAGCACCCAAAATTTATCACTTTTTTTCTAATAATTTCTTTTGTTATCCGTGTAATGTATATAAGAAACCTTTTTTTCAAAATTTTGCCAATTTCCATTGAAATGCAAGGTCTCTTGGAAATAAATCACACTTAGTGAACACAACAGAAGTTACTACAATATTATTTCGACTTAGAAAACAGTCATGTTTCTGTTTTTTTTTCTTGTTCTTTTTTTGCACAAGAATTATTCAAACACTTTTTAAAGTTTAAAATATGCAAGCAGGTACGTAAAAATTTATTTCGAAAGGGAATATTTTTTTTTATTTTGAGGGGGAGAGAGATTTTCGAAAAAAACAAAACAATAAAACAGAGGAATACCAAAAATGAAATGATTGAAATATTGGGTAAATCGCACGAATTCTGATTTTTTTCAGAGGCCCAAAGTCTCCTTCTCAAGTACTCTGAGTTATTTAAATTAAATACAATCCAGCTGGCAATCAATTCTAACGGATGATAATGCTCGAAACAAATTGTTTGCCTTCCAAAGACATCATATTTGCTTTGTCCCCTCAAGAAAAAGATAAGAAAGTTACAAATAGAGCATTGAAATGCTTAAAGGTAAATGAAACACTTACAGTACATAACAGACTACACCAAGCGCCCACATGTCAGATGCAAGAGTTACTGGCTCATAGCTGACTATTTCAGGTGGAATGAATTCAGGCGTTCCGAACATCACACGAAGAGGTTCACTTCCATTCAATTGTTTTGCAAGGCCGAAATCGATTAGCTTTATTGAGTGGGATGCACGCGTAACACAGAGTATATTTTCAGGCTAAAGGCAGCAAAAAAAAAGACATTGAAAATAAACAAGAAATACACGACAATAAAACGCAAACAAAAATTTGATCAGTTTAAAATAATTTTGCTCCTTTTCCACCACATTTTTTCAATACCTGAACAGATAATTTCGGGAAAAATTTTAACCACAACAATGGGGTAGGCTGGATAGGATATGAAAATGAAAACATTTAGAGTATTTTCTTATTTTACCTTGAGCTGGTATTCTGCATTGCTGAGCAGAAATTTACATCCTAGCAAACCCGTCTTCCAGTGAGTCAGGTTTGTAACAGAATCTAAAAAAAATTATTTGTTCGTTGTCTTAAATTATTTGTAATCAAAGCATCCCTTTTATGTTGCTTAATACGGCCCATTTATATGTCGACTACCTTCCCAAATCTAAATGGGTACTCCACCTTATGATAGTGAATCTAATTAAACTGACGATTGCAGCCATTCAACCTTAAACTGACTGTTGCAGTCACTTAACCTTAAACTGACTATTGCATCCTGCCTAGAAATATAGTTCAAATTATATAAGCATTAAAAAGAAACAAGAAATAAGCCTATCACCTTGAGTGACGCAGCATACTAAGCAGGGTCCTGCCAGGACTACAAATAAGTACGTTTTTATTTTTTTTTTTTTTTTTGAAAGAACAAAATATTCGCATAACAATGGGATATTTATCGTAATATCATCTGGGAGGAGCAAAAAAATTAAGCTAAAATTGGTTTTTATATTGCAAAATAAGAAATAAGTCAAGCAGGCAATACAAGGGGGGAGGGGTCACGGCTACTTTTTTTTTAAAGAACCCATTATACATAAAACAATGAAACATTTATCACTGTGTTACCCGAAAGTAACAGTAAAATCAAAGTTAGTATGGTTGACACAGTCAAAAAGTATAAAAAATAGAAAGTTAAGCGAAGTCCTGCCAGGACTACAAGTGCGTTTTGCCCTTTTCTTAAAAAAAAAAAAAAAAAAAAGTAACAAGCAAATTAATGAAATATTATACCGTCATGTAATCTGGAGATAATACAAATATCAGGTTAAAGTAGTTCTTATAGTCACCAAAGGATCATAAAATTACCCTCTATGGAACTCCCTTGGTATGTTAAGGGTTAAGTATCATTTTGATGGCAATTTTGACTGTTGTTAAGTGAGTTACTTTACGGCTTTTCTCCTTAGGAAAAGTCAATTGACTTTTTATATTTAGGATATATATATATATATATATATATATATATATATATATATATATATATATAGCTAAGATATTCGACTTTCCGCCGAAGCACTGTAAAGCTTATTATAAAATGGTTTCATAATTAAAACATCATTTTTACTGGTCACTAAAACGAATCACAAAAATATATTGTGCTTTTTCCAGGGAGCCTATACAGCAAACCAAGAAATAAGTGTACTCCCAACATGGGGTCATCATAATAAAAGATATGACAGGGAGCAGCCATCGTATTTCATTTTTATCCTTTTCAAATGACAAATCTTAGATATTAATCATGTAGACAGTATTATAAACTAATTTGATTTTAATACGTTGCATGCTGTTTAGTCGCTGCATCATCACACAGTATTCAAAAGCACATTGAATTGATGATGTAACAAATTTCAATTAGCTAAGTCATTGCAAGTGTTGGAGGATCTCATATTATCGGACAGCTGGAGTCTAATTAAGTGACATATTGTTGATAATTAATATCTTAAGCTGTGATATAGTCCTTGTCGTAGGGACACTGGTAAATCATAATCGAACAGAGGGGGGGGGAGCAAACAATTTGTGCCTCAAAACCTGAGGAGGAATAATTTCAAAGCTTTATAGAATTTTAGTCTCGACTGAATGTCTCTTAATAGCAAAGATAAAAAAAAATTCAGGTAAGTGTCGGTTTAGCGATCGTTAATTATAGGTTCATAAGCTTCATAATATAAGTTCATTAATTATAAGTTCAGGTAATTTATGAATGCTTATATGCCTGTACTTAGTCGAACTTAATGCCATAAAGCATTTGCATTCCTGTTTCTAAAGAGGTTTAAAGAGGTTTAGCCTGTTTCAAAACCTCGCATTAGATTATACTAATAACAAGGTATCAGGTTTCAGTGGTCAGTACCTTCTATCCTTGTTTTGAAGATGCTGGGAGTTTTTGAAAAATGTGTTGATTGTTTAGCTTTAATTAAATTTATAACTAATTTAATTCTACTTTTGGCCAGATCTAGCTTTGGGTGTTAGCTAAATTTATCTTGTAGATCGGCTTGAATTACAGAAATTGTTTTGCTTTTTTCATTAAATACCAGTTTTATAATGAGATGATTGTAAATGTCTATTAAACGAATAAGGTCTTTTTCCAAACTGACAAAAATAAGTTAATACTTTCATTCTCTTTTTTCCTTACAAAGACATAAGTATGTCTTTGCAAGGGTTTGACTTTTTGAGGGTTAAGGGTCCGGGATTTGACTTTTTGAGGGTCCAGTGTTTGACTTTTAAGGTCCAGGGTTTTAACTTTTGAGGGTCCAGGGTCAGCGGTTTGCCTTATTCGGGTCCATTGTAGTCAATATATTTCAAAAGCAAAGCACTCGGACTGCGTTAGTAAACAGCCATGCGTCACTAATATGTTATATTTTTCCGATAGTTTCAAACAGTTCGTGGTAACGCACTGAAAGTAAGGAACGACCCAGCTCAATAGTAAACGAAACTCTAAAAAATGATATTTTAATACCGATTGATATATTAGAAGAGCCAACTTTTTATCCTGGTTTCAAATATATAAATTATATTAAGTTTAGTTATTTTTAAATCGCCAATTTTTCACAGGTTGGTTTTAGTAGAAAGGACAACGATATTGATCTTGGTTATTCGATCATAGCAAAGGCATATGCAGGGAGGGGAGCTTGAGCCCCTGTCTCCTCCCCAAAATCCAAAATTTTTCTCCTAATTTCTCCTCGGCGAGAAAAATTTCTGTGCATGCCTTACTTTTATAGTTCTCTCCATGGTCAAGATTTCCCAGAATCTCCCCAGGGTAAAATATCTGAAACGACACACGTATCTGAGAAACCAAAAAGTATTATGTTCTTTTATTTTGTCAGAACTCGTTATCAATATCAATATCTTGGGAATGCCTAAGGGGATAAAGTTAAACCTTTTCTGGAGTGTTTTGAGGGGGGGTGAGAGAACCAACAATTTTTACGGGGAGAGGTAAATTGAACGATTCAGTCTGTTCAGGCTATCACAATAGTATATGTACAGTGTATCACGAACAGCTTGGGGAATGCAATTTAGAACTTTCAAGTAGTTTTGAGGGGTGTACGGGGACTTAAAATTTTTTGTTTGGGAATGGGGGCTAAAATACTTTGTCTCCAGCCCAAAAGACGTTATTACATCATAAGCACTTGCCAGACTTAGAATCTATGCGCGTTAAGTAGCAAAGTAAAAAAAAACCCATCTGTTGTCAGGTTATCAAGATAGTTTATCCACAAAATCTTATGAGCAGTTTGAGAAGCTAAAGTTTACGATGCTAGAGCGAACCAACAGCACACTGGTCGAATTACAGATCCTTTATCGTACACGTGATATGCTTGTTAATTCATCTTGTACGTGAAAACATACAAATACATATAAAAAACTTTTGATACGTTTTTAAAGTTTTTTTGTATCCCCCCCCAAAAAAAAACGAAAATCCTAGATACGACCATTAGTGAGCATACAGATCTTGTTAGTTGAACACTATTGGTAAGTCAAGATGGGGGGCACCAAACCTCCTGCATATGAGTAGTATCCTCTCAATAGTTTTAAGGGTAGCCATAGCCACTACACTGTTTTCCTTAATGGTTTGAGATCACGGAGAAGTTTACCGAAGATTCCCTCAAGACACATATGTTATTAATTTTCTTCAATATCTAGGCGTTTGATAGGTAATATGAAATATTTTCTAAAAGATGCAGGTGTTTGTGAATAGATTTTTGTAATAGAGTGTTTTTTCTTTGATTGTTTAAAAAACCCGCAAGGGCCAGGGAAAACCTTCAGGGCCCTCCCAAGTAGAAACACAGTCCAAATTGATCATGGTCCAATATTTACAGATAAAGATAACACAAACTTAAGTGAATTTTTTTGGTTCCAGGGGACCTTTATGATCCAGCAAAAACTAGCTTTGAAGGCTAACATCAAATGACATGTTAGATCTTAGGGCTCACTCTCCTCGGTATTGAAAAAGAGTTCACTGTGTCAACATCGAAGATATTATTATTGGCATGTTCTTTAGTAATGGATGCTTTTACTCTATTGGATATTGAAGACACTAGCAATAGTGAAATAAAAGCTAGAGTGCCTAACGTAGCAGCAGAAATTACAATTTGCTCGATACGTGATATCATTAAGCAGATTCAAGACGGAAGGACAATTATGCTTTACAGCTAAAGTAAATATAATGTATATACAAACATTACAAGGCGGATTAAATTCACTGGTAAAATATATTGAGGACAATGAGCTGAACCAATCTACAAAAAAAAATGAGTGAGTTTGTTGGATATTTTACTAGCAAGAAAGAGTTTTCATTCTTTGTTAGCCTATAATCGGTAGTGAGAGTGTCAGAATTAAAATCGACTGGATTTGAGAAATAAAGAAATCATACGGCAAGTGACTTTAGAAGAATGTTTGATTCTTGATGATGGTTTTCACTATTGATAATGGACGCGTATACGTGTCCAAAATAGTCAGTTAAAATTTGTATTTTTTTCACTGTCGATTAAAAGATTTCATCTCTATTCTAAGTTGTTATACTTTCGTCGTGGAAAGGCAGTTTCGTCTTCAAAATTATCATAGTTACCTCTACGTGGAACAAAAAATCTAAAGGAAACAGACTTTTTATTTTGTGTTAAGTTTGTTAATAAACAAACTCACAAACATTATTAAAGCATTTCACTCTCAGGACACTGAAATTTTGTTTATGATCCTATCACACTAGCTTTTTAAAAAAAGCGTGTTTTCAAGGAATTTCACCATTGATAAATGATAAATTACTGCAAGAACGTGTAGCCACAGCAATAAAACGTTAGTTCGTGATCGTATGCGGAAGGAGCAGTTTGATATTATATCCATTAGCTCATTATTTTTCAGTTGCGTAAACATGTTTTACGTTATTTTTTTCTCTTCATGAAACTAGTTTCACGTCGATATTTTTTGTTCATAAAAACTTGCTGTATTTTGATTTTTTTTCGTGAAACCTTTTGCATGTTAATTTTTCATCACAAAACTTGTTGTACTTTTAGTTTTTCTCCGTGAAACTTGTAGTGCAAAGATTTTTTCTTTCATAAAAATTATTTTATCTTGATATTTATCTTCTTGAAACGTGGTGCACGTTGTTGTTTTTGCTCAAGAAACTTGTTGCTTCCTGATTTATTGTTCGTGAAACATAATGTATGGTGACTTTTTCCTCGTGAAACTGGCTGCATGCTGATTTGTTTGAAACTTCTAGCATATTCTTTTGTTTGTGTGAATTATTTCTTCAGGAAACTTAATTATTTCTTCAGGAAACTTAATGTATCTTGATATATGTCTTTGATAAACTTGTTATATTTTTATTTCTTCTTCGTAAAACCTGTTACACGTTAATATTTCTCTTCATGAAACATATACATTCATTTTTCTCCTCGTAAGCCGGTTTTGTTCGTGGAGCTTGTAGCGCGCTGATTTAGTTTGTGAAACTTAATTTACCTTGATATTTTTTCTTCGTAAAACTTAATGTATGTTAATTTATTCTTTTGTAAAACCTTTTTTACCATGATATTTTTTCTTCTTGAAACTTGTTACACGTTGGTTTTTTCTTCGTAAAAGATGTTGCATGCTTTAAGAAACTTAATATATCTTGATTTACGTCTTCAAAAAACTCGCTATATTTTTGTTTCTTCTTCATGAAACTTGTTACATGTTGGCTTTTCTCCTTCGACTATTAAAACAGGCAATAACCACTGAAATTTCCAATCTATTAGAAGTTTCTTCGCCAATAAATGGCCGCCTTAAAATTTGTATCACACGTATTTCGGGAAAAACAAGGTGTTGGGGGGGGGGGTAATCCACCCTAAGATCACTCTGAATCTTATAGAGGGCACTAGAACTTTTGATCACCAGTCTAATGAGTCCCCTCCAAATTTTTTAAGAGATCTTTTTCTATATTAACCTTGAATACCCCCAGAGTATAGCTTACAGCCCTTAGTCTGAGGGCTGTGGGGGAAGGGCAGCCATCCTCTATTCTTAATCTTTAAACGACATTGAACTAAATGGTTTAAAACGTAAAAAAAATTGCTGAATGTGTTTGAGGAAATTGTGAGTGTAGGATGGGGCTAGTTGCCCTCCAAGCACTTGCGACTATCAAAAAGGCCACTAGACCTTTCAATTTTCAGTCGAACAAGGCCTTTTCGAAGTTCCTACGACAACGTCTTCGATACAAAGTGCCCTAGTCTAAACAAAAAATAATACATTGTACCAACATCGCTCTTTACTAAGGCAGCGCTGTTGCGCTGCCTATGATTATAAAAGAAGATATGCGTTTGAAACGATTTTTTGGATATCTTGCTTATTTTAACTTGTTCGTTTGTGGATTCAAAGACAGCTAGAATCTTTTAGACATAATGGCTTCTTTGTTTGAAGCGTTTAAAATCCTTTACCATCATTTTCAAAAAAAAAACATTCTTGTTGTCCATTCTCCTCAACGGTGGAAATCTCGGGGAAACTTGGAACACAAGGATTGTCCAGTCATTTGTAATTACCAGACGGCAAGGAGAAGTGAAATATTGCCGACGAGGGAAATCATATACAGAAAAACCCGAATTCGACTTTTCACCAGGCGTTCTCCAGTCGGGTAGTCTCCAGGATATGGACCCCGTGAAAAACATACCTTTGCCTCGTTGACCTACCTTCAGACAAGTGCTGATTCATGTTGGCAATCGGACCTATTTTCTCATTGCTGATTTTAAGAATTAAATCCATCACCAGAGGAGGAGTTGAAAAACAATAACCCAAATCCAATCAAAATTTTTTCCATGCTTTTACAGACAATACTGAACAACGTCAATACATCACTTGTAGGGTTCATTTTACGACAATCCTTCTCATTTTTAAAGCCCCATTAGCCAAAACTTTCTTTAGTAAATTTATAGTCGGCAGTGGTTCATTGACGATCGTGAGGTGAATCATAAAACGCTTTGATGGACGGTAATTTTTCATCACTTAGCCTCAGCCGTTGTAGTACTCATATGGGTGTATGCCATTAATCTTCAATTATACATTTCATCATCTGGAATGCAGTTTTTAAGGAGAGGGACACTGTTAAAAATCATCGCTTTCTCGTAATTGAATCAGTTGACTTAAAGATTTAATGAAAAACCATTAGAATCTAAAAAACACATTTTATTTAAGTACATACTATTATTTCCAACTCTTTTCCATTTGAGTTCTAAGAGTAGCAACTTCTCAGATAATTTAGGTATGAAATTATATGAAAAATACCCATCTACCCATGCCCCATCTACAACTTCACCTTTCTGCTAACGTGCCAATGATATTAATAGGAATTTCAAATCATAGTTAAAATTGTGCATGTAAACTGGTAGGTACTATTGCTGCTTAACGTTTAAAGTACATAATAAATGTGCCAGTCCACGAGTTACTCGTGGACTCGTCCCCCTGATAACATAGGATAACTTAAATGATAATGGAATGGCATTTTCCCACTAACCTCAACAAATTTCCCCTTACACACCAAACACATTTCCTTAATTTTAATTGCCAACTCGTTCTCTGCTGATAGAGCCATTGGATAGTTTACGTTGCGCAGCCGTGAAACATTTTAATAAGTACAACCATAGCTCCGCCTACACAGTCTCCCGACCCAATGTCTCAAATGCCTCTACCAATTTCACGGTATTATTAGTATCTCTTTGCACATGGGCACAAGAGCCTGCAATGGTTTCTTGCTCTTTCGCACGATTCAACTTTGATGAATTGTACACGTTCGTGAGTTTAGCTTCGATGTCTAAAGACATCTTGTAGCTCTGCAGGAGCAAATTTTGCAAATTCCTTATACGCAACATGGTATTTCACTTGAAAACGTCTCCACAGACTAGTACCCACAACGCCTCACGTGATATTTTAATTTTAATTCGTTATGGAATCCTGATAGACACATTGAACAATACTGGTAAGTCCTTTTGTACCCTTTACCGTCACTTAAAACCCGACAAATGTGGTGAATTGGAAAGCAATACCCAATTGAATCAACTTCACTGATGGGCTCATAGAGAAGCCACACAGTGTTTCATCGTTCAATGGACGGGGCCCTCACTGAATATATTACCCCATTTTGATTTTTGAGTTTCCCCTCTTCATGTTCTGTATCGTACTGTAAAACCAAAAACAAATCTTTAAATTTTCATTAGCCCTCTCAAAACTGTCTATCTCCTTAGGTGTTACAAGATATTACCCCTTTAAAAAGTTAAAATTTACTCAAGGAGACTTAGCCCTCTCCTTGCCTCTATTAACTGCAAAACTGTCCGAATGTGTCTCACTAGCATCACCTCTGGTTGTTTTAGGTCCTGATAGGAGAACTGCGTACTTGAAGGTCTCTAGGCCTGTATCGAAACAAAAGCGTTGTACACCTCTACAACCCTTTAAATCTGCATCATACTTTATAATATTACCCTTCTCCCTACCGACACTTCAAAATATTTTTTTTTTAATTTCAGAACATAAAGATCTAAATGTTCGATAAACAAAACTACTGAACCGCTGCCGATCTCATCAAAATTTTACACCCTATTAAAAATTAGTTTCCCTCTCTAAAAACTCAAAATTGTGAAAGTCCGGATTAAGTGTCTGCATCTCGGTTTGTAGGTAATGGAAGTACACCTTACCTGACTTTTCAATTTAAAAATTATTTTTTGTGCGATAGATGCTTCGACGCTACCCAACCCTCATCCCCCTGAATTTGTCGTTCAAGAAGGGTTCAAAACTTACCCACATATGAGTGGACTATGTCAACTGGATCCGTGTGAGTACTACTTCTTGTGAGAGCATTGAAGGAGTGCCCAAACTCAGTCCTATTGACATATACATTGCGCAAGGCAGAATTAGTAAGTAAAACTCTGGTAATATAGGGGGTGCAAACTTCCACTTTTTTCTGCTCCCTCCTCATCACTGTCATTTTATGGGGTGGGCCCTTTCTGGATCTCGCTTGCTGGTAATTGGTTAACCAATTTATAATCTTGGCCGAGGCAGAGATACCGCACAAACACGTCTAGAGCAAAAACAGGGCTAATTTGTAAGTTATAAACTAAGCTATATTGTTAGTACACCTTACCTGACTTTTCAATTTAAAAATTATTTTTTGTGCGATAGATGCTTCTACGCTACCCAACCCTCATCCCCCTGAATTTGTCGTTCAAGAAGGGTTCAAAACTTACCCACATATGAGTGGACTATGTCAACTGGATCCGTGTGAGTACTACTTCTTGTGAGAGTATTGAAGGAGTGCCCAAACTCAGTCCTATTGACATATACATTGCGCAAGGCAGAATTTAGTAAGTAAAACTCTGGTAATATAGGGTAAGTTAGTAAGTCAAACTTCCACCTTTTTCTGCTCCCTCCTCATCACTGTCATTTTATGGGGTGGGCCCTTTCTGGATCTCGCTTGCTGGTAATTGGTTAACCAATTTGTAATCTTGGCCGAGGCAGAGATACCGCACAAACACGTCTAGAGCAAAAACAGGGCTAATTTGTAAGTTATAAACTAAGCTATATTGTTTGGGTTAACCGCTGCACTAAAACCCCTCTCGCGTTCAATATTCTCTGGGCCGGTTCTAAATCCATTAACGATTCGATTCCCTTTTAGAGGTTTTAGGCCCCTTTAGATGATGATATGTGAACCTAAAAAAACGATGAGGGCTAATAAGCTCACTGAAAGACTTTTGTTTTCATCCTCAAAAGAATTTATATTATGCTAAAATTAAATACGAAACTATTCTAAAAATTTCTTGAGAGGGCAAAGTGAACCTTCAGACGTAAAGAAACCATACTACCAACCAAAGGTTTAATTATCAGAAAGCATTCTATAGATGGACCCAAAGTGACTGTTTGGATACGGAAACCCCAGACTACCGACTAATAATTTATAAGCCAAATATTACCCAATCTTACGGACACGGTTTTAGTTTCAATTGTCGGGGTGTTGGTCACTCCTTCTTTCCCAAAGAAATCAGCCAGGAAATCCTCAATCCAGGTAAAATCATCATTGGCACCCCGAAGAAAAGAATAAAAAATTTTATTCCATTCGAATACGTATGATTTTAAGCTGTAAAAACAGAATATTAAGCAGATAAGGAACCTCTCATTGATCAGATGAGCAGTGAATCCTCTAAGCCTTAGAACTAACGGACAGGGAAATTAACAGTCCTTTTATTATCCTGAAAAGCACCATATTTTTTGGATCGGCGATTCCCTCAGGTTCCCCTCAACGAATAATCTTCCCTTTCAATAGTAAAACACTACTAGTCGCTAAAAGACTGTATTATTCTAATTGTGGTGAAAATCCCATTTCTTTGATCCCAACAACAGCATCAAAGTTAGGAACTGTCTTTAATAGTATTAACTTCAGGATAGGTTTGGACCATAATGTTCTAACAGTCTAAAAAATTTTCTCAGATTAAAATTTAGTTTTTGCCGTTAAAGAATGGTGAAAATTCCATTTCTTTGGGGGCTAGGTTGCTCCTCAGAACCCCTCAAAATTATTGAAAGAGCACTGATTTTTCCCCAATTATTAAGCTAAAAAGAAACATTTTTTGACGGGGCAATATCATCATACCCCCTTCAAGTCTAGCAAGCAAGATTCCCCATACTAAAAAACATTAAGTTTTTTGCTGCTAAAACATTAAGCTTTTCGAGAAATATGTGACCGTTAAAGAATTTTACTGATGCTAGAGCTGGCAGTATTATTGTCATCTGGCAAGGGAGCCGAAGGGGTACTCTCCCCGCTTTGCTGAATGACCTCATGATGCATCATGGCCGTGTAGTGCGGAGATAGCCGTAATATTGTTGCTTTCCTTGGGAGCTGAAGGGGTCGTCTCCAGACATGTATGGGAAGAGTAGATGTGTCCTTATTGCATACCCGTGTCTTTTTTGGGAAAGGAGGAGCCTCTTGCTCTGAAATTTTCTTAAATAGAGATTAAATTCCAGTTTTTCATGAAGTAAAAGACGTTTAAAAAAAACAGCTCGTTACGGTCATTTCCGAAAGTTGGCAATTAGTTTTAATAAGGACGCATGTGGTTAAAATACATTTTATTTTTCATAAGAAATGTGAGCATTTAAGAAGTAGTAGGCCTTAACATGGCCTACATATAGGAAGAATGCGGAAATGCTATGAGACTATGGGCGCAAAAATTGGCAAGTGATGCGTAACCCCTTTCTCTAAGTGAAATTCTCTAAGTGAACTTTTATAGGATTAAAAGGCACCCCCTCCTCAACCTTAGTAAAGGAGGCACGGCAAAAATGGAATATTTGACGGAAAATTTTGAATTAACAAATACCGCAGACCGTAAATATTTTCTTTGCCTTTATGTGCGTTTTTATTCTTTCTATAGTATGCTATAGTAAGGGAAAAACATTATATTCTTCACACGTATTATGTACATGAGCTACAAAAGTTCTATACAACTGCGTTTAAATGTATTAAGCAAAACATTCTGAAAACGAGAGTAAGCTTTCGTTTTCAACAAAGTACATCTTTTTAAATTTGGGTTTAATAAGCTGCCTGTAACTAAAATTGCGATTTCAAAATGTCTGCATATGCCCCATGACTTCAAAATGACTGCATAACCATATTAAATGAGGAGGGAGAAGCCTCACATAATAATTATTATCATGCTAAGACTGCTGCTTGTCCAATCTGCCACATTGCAATTTTCTACCTTATCTAATTTTCCTCGCTAGATTGCAATCAATTTAATCATCATTTCTAATTTTAACGAAAATACTATGCTTTTACCTTGAATATTCGCTCCTTTTTCACAATTAACTAACGACTGATAACTTATGTCCGATCTATGCCCCACTTCCCTGAATAAACATTGAATAGTTAAATTGGATCTAATTACATTTTTTCATGTAAAAATAGCACTAATGACGTCCTCTACCCCCTGAAAATTCAAAGATCCAGTTTAGACATAACATGCTTTTTTAAACATTTTACGCAAATATTTAACTTGTTAAAACCTTCAAAAGTCCTCAATTTTGCAGATGAGAAGAGGTATTAAAAGTTTATTCTTTTCTCCAATTATTTAATACTATGCTAAATGATGCCAGTTCACGGTAATTAAGGCCTAAGCTAAATACAGGACAGATGATGATTAAGGCTTAACGTGGATAGTTGAGAGACAATAATTAATGCATGTTTAACCCATCTGCCAGATTAGAGAATGGCGCATTGAAACAACAGACACAGTAAAAAGCATATGTTTTGTCGTGATAAAAATTAGATAAATTTATCACTGAGAGAGCCATGCAATAGCAGGAGAGGGCGGTATTTTACTTTTACTTTTTAATCCCTTATAGAGAATTATACTAGCTCAAATTCGACTATAATATCGTCTTGTTTTTTGGTGGGGTTTATCCTTAACATGCATAGATGCTTATCTGTTGGTGTCTTTGGGTTCATTTTAGAAGATTGATTTGTACGTTTCATCTCAAATATCAAACTGATAAAATTCCATTCTACTACCTGGTCATACCAACCAAGGACAAAAAATTACCCAATGCCACTAGAAGAATAATAAGAATCTATTGTGCCTAGAAAATCAATAGACGTCTCGACTCTATAGCACTTCACTTGTTCCTGGAAATAATGGAAAAACCCTTTGTTAGTCATGAACCGAGGCTTTATGTGTGAAGCAGAAAAATATTGGACCATGACCAATATAGACCGTGTCCCTGCTTGGAAGACCTCAGAAGGTTTTTCCCATACACCCCTAGATTTTTAAGCAATCACAGAAACTGTTAGGTAACGCATCTTGACTAGCACCCCATGAACTCTAACAGCTCCAATTACCTAAGAAGTAAAAAATCATGATTTGACGGGGGCCATGAAGGTTTTTCCTGTGCTATTACGTAACAAGCACCTGTATCTTTTAGGAAACACTTCTTATTACGTAACAAACATCTCCAACTTGAGGAGAATCAATAACACCTGCGTCTTGAGGGAATCGGCGTTGAACTTCTTCGTGATCTTATACCATTAAGGAAGAAAAGAGTAGCGGCTATGGCTGCCTTTAAAACTATTGAGGGGATACTAATTTTATGGTTTTAGTTTTATGGTTTTATGATTATTTATGGCTATTTATGGTTTTATGAAAACACGATTGGCCGTCTTAGAATTTCTATTCTTTGTCCTTTTACTCTTTGGACAAAAAATTGTGCTTGATTGTCCAGAATGGCAGAAAACGCTGTCTCGCTGTGGTATGATCTCTTTTGATACTTTTTTCTTTAGATGAGTCCTATCCCAAGGTTTTAGGATCATTTATTCGGTAAGATCACCATGGAAAAAAAGAAGAAAATAAGATACATCCTTGCTTCTCATGGGAAAAGGTGATTATCTGTTACTCAAGACTGAAAATCTTCTACGTGGGGTTTTCGACCATGGTGATTTTATGGTGATCCACCATTTTGAATAAGGTTTCAGACTTCTCGTCACACTGAAAACTCTGTCAACGTTTGTGTTAATACTCGAGTTTCAGATGATCAATTGTATCTTCAGATACAGATTTTTTTATCTTCAAAGATAAACAAAAACTACCATTTATCGGTTTTTAGAGTTAACTTCTAGGGGCATGACAAATACAACAATAATTTTTGAATAGTAAATATATGGGCTTGTCATGTCTTACCTTCAAGTCCAAGTGCACTATAGATAAACTATGCATATATTGAACCCCTTCACAGATTTGTCTCATAAACAGTATACAGTCTCTCTCAGTAAGCGTAAAGTCATCAGCAACAACTCTTTCAAATAATTCTCCACCAGTAATCCTAAAAAACAACCATTTCATGGCATAATAATTATCTACCTTTCAAATCTTATTACAAACAAGAAAAAGAAAGAAAAGAGCGTAACGTGATCTAAATATGATTTTAAATGGTAGAATATTGCCTCCAAAATGCTCATTAACGCTTTAAAAAACCTGGAGCCGGTAAAAGAAATAAATTAAAAAGCCTTCAAAATTGAGTAAAAATAAAATTTTTGCAAGAGTCCATAAAAAATAAGTAGATTATAACTACAGGCTATAAATTTGACAAACTAAAATTAGGAGTCCTTATGCTTTTTTACCTTTTCCTCGCTTCAACCACTAGAAACTTTCCTTTTAACTCCTCTCTAAGCTCCATAAAAGCTATTCCAAACCAAACGCAAGGAAAAAGGGTGACTTCCTTCTGTAGAAATTTAGTCTTTGAACTGGCTGTCTAAAACGACCTTAATCTGTAGTAAAAGACGAAGAGCCTTGAGTAGGCTTTACCAAAACGACGAGGAATGCACATACGTTAATTTTACCTTTCGATCACTGACTAGATTATTCCAGCTAAATTTATGGATTCTTTGTAATGGCATGAAAAGCACTTTCGTCAATAAAATTAATGGTCACAAGGCACGACAAATAATAGTGATGGGTGATGGGGTACCACAAGATCAGCAGCAATGCTACTCTTCAAAGTATTATATATGAATCTAAATTGCCCTGTTGTCTATAACATGATTATTGCATCATACTTCGTGAATTCGATCATTAAAATATAAGGACGATCCATCGTCAATGCAAATAGCCATTGGAAACTGAAAGTGGCTAATCAGCTAGAAACTTGAGAAAAATAAAAAATTAATTGGACTTCGAAAGAAATGGAATATTTGAGTCAGCTTTGCTGTGTATGCAATACTTTATAAGCAGATATTAGCTCCAAAGAAAAATAAATAATGCAAATTAGATATCTTAAGCAAAGAGCCCTCCTCCCCCACATGGAGATAGATTATCTGTGAGAGAATGGTTCTGAAACGTCAAAGGTTTCTTGGAAATGGAGGGAAGATTTCCTACAGTTTTGGAACTATTCAAAAATTACCGCTTATTCTCTCACCCCGAATAAAACTCAAATAACTAGATATAATTCATGGTGAATGTCAAATACAATTCTTTGAGCATAAAAAGAGATTTAAATTAATCTTTATATTAAATTAGTCCAAATTAAATTAATTAAAAGTAATCAAAGTAAAAATTAATCAAAATTAAAGGCTTGATTCAGTGCCACCCAGCAAAAAAGGGAACCAATAAACTATTGTTTAGGACAGGCCTAATTGGTCTTTTGCCTAAAAGGATCTTTGTTGCCTATGTATATTTTTCTTAGTAAAAAAAAGTCTGTGTTACTAATGAAAATTTACTACTGTGAGTGATCTAAAGCGACAGGTCTTTCTAAAGAGGTGGTAAAATTTGAGTAAGATACAGTAAACACATTAGATAGGCACGAAATGGCCTCAAACGAACATGATGTGCGGCTCATATTTTCAGGAGCCTCTTGAAATATTTCTATCTTGATTTTGTTTCTTTAGTCTTAGAAACTATTATTGGTTTGGATCCGGTATTCATGCGCAGATATTTAATTCTACTGGCACCTTGAACCAAAAACACAACTATAAGCCTTTAGTGCTGGAAAAGCAGATACATACAAAGTAGTTTTGATTGTCAAAAAGCTGAAGTACGCAAAAGTAGTAATTTTGCCCCCCTCCCCTTGTTCCAGACGTACTGAGGAAACCAAACAACATATCTGCTTATCTTATATGAAAATGGACAATATCCCGAGGTTAGAAAAAAAGTACAAAAAAACACAGCATTTGGGGAAGTGCCAGACAATCATTCCTAAACCCTTCCATCCGACAATAGTCAAAATATATACATCAAATGAAAAAAATAAAGTACACAGAATTTTTGTTCAGCATTTGAAAGCAAAACGTCGAAGTAAACAATAAACACACATTTTAGGTTTTTTGTGAATAGAATTTTTTTTTTTTTTTTAATGGTCATAAGAGTTACATAGATTTAAAAATGAAAACAAAACTGTAGCTTTTAATTTTTACACAAGCAATGATCTTCAATCAAGAAACTTCAATTGATAAATTTTGAGCAAAATACAATTTTCAGCACAACTTTTAAACACAGACAGAATTCTGAATTGTAGACTTTGGAATTCTACAAAATCTTAACTGGCAATCTTACCATTAAAATAAAATTTTAGACCAACAGAGAAAAAACTTTTATTAGAAAAATAAACAAAGACTTATTTTTATGCATTTTAAGGTTAGGTCATGAAATTAATGCGCGGGAAAAATTGCAAATTTTCTTCCTGAATAATTTCATTTAAAAGATAATATGATATTTTGGATACATAATTCTGGAAGGAGTCTTCCTGACAAAACCAAAGTCAGCTTGTCGGTACTCTGGTCGGGTCTTCCTTTGTCTAAAGTCAGGACAAAAGCTTCCCAATTTCGGTACGTAAGAAATTGGAAGGTAGTGGAGAAAGGATATCTCTGGGATCATTCAAATAGTTCGTGGTAACGAGCTGTAACTAAGGACCGACTCGGCTCAATAGTAACCGAATCTCTAAAGAGCAGAATTTTAATATCAATAGGTACATCAAAAGAATCAGCTTATTATGCTGATTCCAAATATATAATACTCATCAAGTTTAGTGTTACCTATCAAAAGGTACTAACCTAAGGAAATATACCTTATTCTTGAAATAGGAGGAAAACACCCCATAAAAGTTCAAGAAATCTTAATGAAAACCACACCATCATATTCGGCGCACCAGAGAGCCCTACTGTAGAAATTTAAAGCTCATATCTCGAAAAATGTGGAATTTTGCTACTTTTGTCAGAAGACAGATCACGCATGCGTGTTTTCTTATTATTACTATCATTTTTTCCAGGGGTGATCGTATAAAAGAATGGTCCTAGAAGATCGGTCAAGGGTGTATTCAAACAGAAATTAAAAGTTCTAGTGCCCTTTTTAAGTGAAATATTTAACCGTCGACGCATCGAGTTCATCTGTAATTGCTTTGTAGCATTATTATAGTTACTTATTTTATCTATTGATCCCACCCAAAAGGAGTATAGGTAAGGAATGTATTTACTCGGAAATAATTACAGATAAGTAAATAAAAGTATAAAAAAACCTAAAAAAAATCATTCAAAGCTAAAAATTACATAAAGAAACAAAGAGCGAAACAACACAGTAGTCCTAGAAAACAATTAAATAGATGGTAGCAAATAAGAATAACGAAAATTAAACAAAATTCTTTCATTTTATTAAATTCTGGAACAAAGGAAAGGGGTTCTTGATTGAAAATATATTTTCAGATTTACAGTAAGTGTTATGTATTCAAATCTTAACTATTCCTGATGGATCGGTAATTTTAAAGGTTAGGAAAAGTTCAGTATGCAAGTCCTTATAACAGTTCGGTAGTTTCGGTAGTTCTAGTTTCGTGACAACTAGAGAAAATACCTTTCGGTTCAACCCTAAAAATGACCGTAAACACAGTTAAATACTTACAGTTCAGTAACGATAACAATTTCTTTGGGCAAATCAAACGCTGCTTCAATTTGAAGAAGCTTTGGGCTGCGTAGGAGATTCATAATCTCAATTTCTTTCTTTACTTTCTCTCGGTCAGCTCCTTTCAAACATCGAACAAATTTGGCAGCACGAGGCTGGATCAAATTACAATGCATAGCCCTATACACGACTCCGAACCGTCCTTTCCCCATTTCTTCATATACTGAGTAACGCTGTGCAAATGTGAGGCCATCTTCAATTTCTACTTTACGATAAGGAAATATTGGCTCTGTTTCTCCTAAAATAACGAAAATATTGATGCTAGTCCATCAGAAGATATAATAGTACAATGTTTGGGTAGGTCTAAGGATTTAGGTTGTCAACAATATATCATGAATCTTATTTCTGTGCTTACATATTGTGACATTGGCAAGTTTTACTGAGCCTCTATTTGTATAAAAGTCCAAAGGTAAGAAAATTTACAATTCAGAATACAAAATGGGAAAAATTGCATCTGGAGTTCTTCGTTGAGATTTTTCGTTGAGATTTTAAGCTAGAGAAGCGATTAGAATAGGGACTCTTTACTGAATATTATTAACGGGGGCAACTTTGTATTGGAAGCATCGTGAAAATTAGATTTCTTTATTAATCAACTTTTATATATTAAACGGATCTTAAATGCTGCAACTATGATGATACTGAAGATATTTCCAATAATTCGTCAGCGCACGGAAGAAATTTCCTTTTACTAAAGGTTTACGCATTGAATATATAGGAAACATAAAGTACAAATAATTGACTAAAAGCAAGCGAAGATCAGCGATTTCGAACATTTTCCCGGCGATACCCCTAATAATCATACCACATCTACTTTATGCCCCCCACAAGATGTGGTCTATCGATTTAAAAGTAAATATGGATTTACATGTAGAAACCTAAAAGGTTCTAAAAAACTTGTCCGACCAATTACGAATTTGATCCTCAAAGATGGCACATGGAGCTTTTACTGTAATCACAAGTCAATCTGGATGTGTAACTAATTGGAAGTACTTTAAATTATTTAGTTGTATTTTCACTTTCAGAAGCTTAACAATTTCCACTAGTAACTGTATCAACCGAACAATTTACCTACCCGTTATATGGATAGTATATGGATAGTAGGCCTACCAAAAAATTGCAAAAATCCTTTTTTCTGGTAATACTAAAAAAGAAGAAAAAACGCACCAATTCTATCATTTAAGAATATGATTAAAATCAATTTTTTTCGCAAAAAACTAAGGCAAAAGTGGCTAACTGAGCTCTTAAAAGAGTGAAGTATTTAAGAGTAAACTTGAGGGTAAACTAAAGACCTGCTAACTTCTATGTTTAGAGTACAATTTCTCAAAAATGAGCACCTCAAATTCCCCCCCACCCCACATACAAATAACTCTCGCAAGCATCAGTAAAGTTTAAGAGATACTTTGAGATTAGCCAATTTACAAAACTGTATTGACTGCTAAATTCGACATTGCGGGAAATTAAACTTAACGAAACTTATGCACAAATAACCCGGTTGTTAAAAAAGAAACAAAACCTTATTATAATTAGCTGAAGCAGAGATAATAGCGTAATAAAAGCCAAAGGAATCAATTTTGCAGAAGTAGCCTTTGTTTTCTTACTCCAAACCCTCCTTTATTATCATAGAAATAATGATAGCCCGTGAAGATATTCACAGTTCACACTGATAATGATCCATTTATTATTCATAGGGACATGGATGAAGATATTTTAAACGCATGGTAAAATTCAGAAAAGTAGCCAAGGTTCGCCCCAATAACTTATGGCACCCCTGAAACCATGCTACTTTTGTCTTCTTAATGGCATATGAGGCTAAAATGGGGTTTATGCGGTTTCAATCCTTGAGGTTCAGATCTAGGGTGAACTTGCCATTTTTACTACATAATGAGTCTGTTGTCAAACTCACTACTACTAACTACTCAAGATCGTCCTTTAGTGCATCAACTACTACTACTACTACTAATAACTCGCTGTAGCACCAAGCCGCCTGAGGCCAACAGAGCTACGCACACTCCTTTTCCAACCTAAAAATACAAAAAAAAAACAACTGTGCGCTATGGCAAAAGGAGATTTGTCCTCTTGAAAACGTCAATATAAGAAAGGAAATATAAAGCTGCAGTAAATGTCTTGTAAAATATCAGAATAGAAAACTTTATGGAGCAAGGAGTAGATCTGTTGGAAGTATTAACCACAACTCGTCGGTTAAGTTTAATCCCAGACAGCTAATTTTATTCTATCAATTTAAATTGCCGAGGTTTTTTTGTCTTTATCTAGAAGAGTTTGTCACTTGTACTGATTAGTTATATATTTTCTCTCTTAGATGTGAATATTTTATACGTTCATTTGCTCTTCGTATTGAGTAACATAAATACCAACACTCCGAGTCCGTCATAATTAAGTAAATGTTATTAATTTTTATACTGGATCGGATTTTGTAATCTTTGAATCCCAGGAGTAAAAAATCAAATTTTATGAAGAAACTAAAATAAGGCTTCAAAAACACATTTTTTTTTAGTTCTAACTCAGAAATTCACATCAATAAGAATAGGCCGGAACAACATTTATAGCTTCGTTCATAGTCTTCCAAAACGTAATGAGCCGTCGGCCACCCATGACAAAAAAAATGTATTAGCACCCTCTCTTCAAGCGTTATTTGATATAAAGATAAATAATGTATCTCGATCTTAATTTGGTGGGCAGGGATTTGTTCAACTGTAAAGTGTAGTTTTAATGATCGCTCAACTACATTGGAGATTTCAGGTGGATTTTTTGCCTTAATGAAAAGCATAGAACACCAGTTTTTTCTACGTTTACGCTGGAGTTGATGAAAAACAACACAAAGACGTGTCATTAGCAGAATATATAGGGGAACAAATTAGTCTCGATATAGGCTTTTTCAGTAGCGTTAATTAGGGGAAGGGGGCTCCTGCCCCCCTAGATTTTGGAAAAGGACTCCTTTTCATTGGTGGGGGGATATTTTCATTGAAAAACACCTATTTTGTATTTTCACTAAAAATTTAAGAATAAAACACATTTGCCTCACCTAGATTTGAAAATACATCCCCCACCCTTAATTTTATTAATTGGCGCCATTTGGCCTTAGAAACCAAATTATGGCAATTACGGTACTATTTTTCGATGCCGTTGGCACAACGAAGAACAAGGATCATTGATGGAACAATGTTAAGTTTTTATCGATAATTATGATTACAGCATAGTTAAGGAAGCAGGTGGCGTCAATTGAGGAAGGGATTTCTGTCCCCACTAGATTATCTAGCTCTTCCTTAAATAATTAAAAGTAATTTTTGGTATGCTCATTAAAATCGACAGAAACAACAAAACTACCCCCCCCCCACTAGATCTTGAAAAATATATTCTCCTTAATTTCGTGAATTAACACCGCTGAAGGGTGTTAATAAACAAGCTAGATATTATAGCCGTTACCTACATGTCATGCGCCTAAGAACATCTCAAAGTTTCGAAAGCCTTTTCTTACTTGCTTATATGTCTTAGGATTTTCAAATGTCTTTAATACCTTCGTCTGAAACGATGCTATAAGCACTCACTCTCCTTTGGACGGGTCCACTCTGAAGACATATCGCATCAGTTTCAATACCAGGCAAACTATCCCCATGTATATTCGACGCCTTTATTCTAAATCGGTACCAACAGCTGCTCTTGAGATTCGAAACAACAAAAGAAGTCGAATTGCATCTATCAAAAAAGAACTGTTTATCTAAAATAGTGTCTTGTAAAAATAACCGTAATTGTAATATTACATTGAATTTTTACCACAGCAACAAATCATGAACAATCTTAGAGGGGGGGGGGGTATCAGAAAGAACCATTTAATTGGATATTTATCGGTCTAAAAGTCCATAAGTATGTTAAAAAGTCAAGTGGTAATTTATTTACTCAGAAGCGTAATATAAAAGAAGGTGATTTTTTTCGGCTTTTGTTTAAACAACCGTCTGCCGCACATTTTAAGCACCGCTACAAGCTTCAAAATGTTCGTCGACTCATGGGTAGGGTAGAGGGTCATGTGCCTTCCTAGATTAAAAAAAAAATTTTTTTTGCTATTTTTATTGAAAATTGCGTTCTTAGTGTTTTCATTGGGAAAGACAGGAAAGCATGTGCCTCCTCTCCTAGATTTAAAAAATACCCTTTTTGGCGTTTTCATTGAAAACTACCTTTTTCAGTATTTCCACCTAAAATCACTTAAGATTATAGGATTCCTTGAAATTACTCTATCCATACAGTTGAACACACTGAGGTCCTCTAGTTCTAGCGACCTTGAAGTTATTTTTAGAAGCAATTTCGACTAAGATCATGCTAAAATATATCTATTCCCAATCTGGTACCCTTGCAATCACCTACGATTACAAAATTCCTTGTATTTTGCTCAGTCCCAACAGTTGAGCATATTGAGCTCGCATAATTCTAAAGACCTGGAAGTTGTTATGCGTCACTAAGAAATTCTTCAGAAAAGCCTCCTACCATTTATACCTCGAAAAGCATCCATCTAACTAAGGTGGCTGCAAGTACTGCTACCCTGAGGATAAACTTTTCGGAACCCAGAAGGCTACAGAATTCTAAAAGAAAAAAAAATGCCGTCCACGGAGTTATTCCCCGGAAAGATTATTCATATTTCTACTCGGAGACAAATTGCCCTTGACATTTCCTCTTGTAGACACTTCCCGTACAATAATGATAAAGCCGCATACAGAGTGGATACGTCATCGTTCGCAAGGGTTAGAGTTAGCGGTGCCGAGCTACAATTCAAGTGGCTAAACTCTGTTAAGACAGATACACAAAGGCCACAGGCAGATACTTTTTAGTAGCTCCTTCCCCTCCCGAAAACGTAGATACTGAAATACCTTGTTTCTGCACGTTATTCAACTTGCACAAAATCATCCATATAAGGGTGCAAATTAAATACCAAAGTTGAAAAATGTAAATGCAAGTAAGCAATGGATTTATTCTAATTGTATGATCATCAGAATAATAACAGTTTTGCACAAAGCCAAATATTCTGACTTATAGCTCTAATAAAAGAGAGACAACATTCTAAAAATTGTGTTTATATTGCGATAGCAATTACTTTATATATATATTTGAAGATAGAACCTAATGATTATACCTTACTTGTATTTTCACCTAACCACCTCAGCAACAAACAGTTTCAACTCTTAAGGATTTAAACACCGCCGTTGTGTCGTTTAAGAGACGAACTTTAAATATATTATATTTTTAAACCATAAATATGACAATGAATGGTCTTGGATGTCATAGCCTCTGAATAAATGCACCTAAAGAATTATTTAACATGCTTTAGCTGATTACTCTGTTATTATGCGTCACTCCTTGTTCCTAAATAGGAATCGAACTCTTCTTAATATCTGAGGATGGTGCATTAAGATGCTAAAGATATTAGACAAATTTTCGGTCATGATTAAAGGCTACCGCCTCTTTTCACCAATCTCTTGGATCGAAAACTTTTAATTTATTTGTGATTCACTCTCAACCTGTACGATATCTAAAGAAGAAATCCGAACTTGGACTATTATAGGTGATCTTTATATATATATATATATATATATATATATATATATATATATATATATATATATATATATATATATATATATATATATATATATATATATATATATATATATATATATATATATATATATATATATATATATATATATATATATATATATATATATATATATATATATATATATATATATATATATATAAAGATATTCATCACTATTGCATTACTATAATATGCTTAAAGAGTAACAACATGTGATGAAAAATCTACAAAGAATTTCCTACCGATTCACAAAATTCTTTGAATAACGCTTATTTATCCATAACTTTAGCCTTTTGCTATATCAGCTTAAATCCCGATTTTGGAAGAGTGCTTTTCTTTTCTATTTACTGTTTTAAACACAATCTATTATAAAATGACAATCTTACCATATTCAAATTTACCTGGTAAGAATTTTCCAGTCTAGTTCCGATTCTTCAGCATATTCCACAATATAGCCTGTAATAGCTTTACCGCCATCATAAGCAGATCCATACCAAGAGAGAGTAACGCCACCATCAACTATTTCAGAAACATTGGGAGCCTCTCGGGGAGGATCTGGAGGACCTAAAACATTTGAATCAGCGATGTAAAGATAGCTCTAGGCGGGCAGTATTTGAAGAAAACCCGGTATTTAATAAACTGAAATAATATCACTGTACCTCATATTAGCTATGGGCAAAGAGCAACTATATTATTTAGCGTTAATGAACATAAAACGCTAAGAATTAGAAGCTATCAATGGGAACGAAACAATTAATAATTTTGTAGAGTCTAAAATAAGAAAAGTCAGCTTTAAATAAATGACAACTTTTTTTTTTTTTAATAAATGCGATTTTTGCTAAGATAAGGCCTGAAGAGTTTTGGGAAACAGGGGGGAGATACGCTAAACAAGATTTTGCCCTGAGCGCAAGAGAGACCAGAATCACCACTGCACTTGGGAGATTCTAATAATTTCAAGGCTCCTGCTCTTCCTTCTCCCAGAGATGTGTAGCTGATCCTGGAGCTCGAGAACGGCATTGGTAGCTACTTCTAACAAATTTTAATTGAGATTCAACCATCCCGTTTGGAATATACCGTGCATACTACAATTTAAATATTCTTCAAGGCCTTTCCTCGATGGTAGTTAGATTAGTGTCAAGCTCCCAAGGATAAACTAGCACATTGGCTGTTAGTTCTCATCAAGTTTGATTGACTTTAGCAAGCCTCTTCCGGTAGATGCCCTGATGAGAAGAGTTTTGGGAGCCCCTTCCCCTGCAGAGGTCAGATCAATTATGGAACCGGACGGTTCAAGACGTTGAAAATTAAGTCTCCTTTTCAACTAAAGACTATTTTTTGTCGCAAATACAGAAACAACCCCCCCCTCCTATTGGCAAGAGAAAAAATTGGCTCTTCAAACCGGGAAGAGACTAAGCAAGGTACCAGCTTTTCCTTTTGTCGAGCTGTATTTAGATCTATTAGTCTGTTTTTTTCTATGTCACGATGACACGAATAGAGAAAAGTCCCCACAAATGTTAGATCGGATATGCGCCCCAAGAAATTAACAGTATGTAAGTTAGTCTGCTCTTGCTTTTCATCTAGTTAAGCAGGGATACAAAAATCTATTTCTTTAGATATCCGCAATAAAAAAATTAAATTTTAGCTATCCCCTCCCAGCCCCTAACACTTTCCAAGAGTTTGAGTACTAGAAACTTAATTTATCAGGTTTGGGAAATACCTAATATTAATTTCTTCTAGTTGTCCTAATGACAAGAATTTAGGGACCCGTCCCTTTTCCCTGCATTGTAAAAGTCTATCTCGGATCACATCTTTATTAAAGCACAAGAATTGCATTAGCTCTTTCTTCCCACCAAGATACTTTCAGATCTTTTTCAGAACGTCGTCTGGTTAATAATCCTGATGAAAAAATTTGGCAGAATCTATCCAGTATATACTGGATTGGGTACAAAATGCCCAAGAAACACAATTAGAACCCTTACTCTTACTTCCAACCGAATTTGGATGAGATCTAACAAGTCGTAGATTCCGTAATTACAATAGCTTATAGACTCTTTGCTCCTATTCCGAGGTGGCGGCTGGATAAGGAACCGCATTAGGCATAAAAAAGAACAGGTTGACGTTGATGTTTGGCATGGTTCTCCTTTCTTTTAAATAATCTGGTGACAAGAATTTAAAGGGTCGCTCCAATCCCCCATCCCATGAAAAGGGTCATTTCGATGAAGACCCTCAAAAAGCAAAACAGCTTTTACTTCCGTACCTGTATCGTTAAGATCCGACAACTCTTTCAGGTAATTGCCCTATCGACAACAATTTAGGTACCCTCTCCCTATAGACTGGTTCAAGTACAACTTTATGAAGACATAAACAACAATCGTTTCTACTTCCTACCAAGTTTGGTGGATATACAATGATGCATTCAAATAGATCTGCTAGTGACAAGAGAAAGGGAGACCTCCACAGCCCCATAAAGGTTAGAATTAGTACAAACTTAACAAAGGGCACGCCAAAACACTTATATACATAGTACTTATATACTTATATACAAACACTTATATACTTATAAACATAGTCAAACAGTTCGTGGTAACGAACTGTAGTAAGGAGCGACCCGGCTCAATTGTGACCTGTTTTAAAAAATAGAGTTAAGAATAAGAGTCAAGCTTTAGCGTAAAGAGCGAGTCGTTGAGGAGGAAAAGCCCCTTTCATATACGGAGTAATTTCTGTTCGTTGTAAGTTTTAATATCGCTCCTTACTTTCATTTAAAAAAACTTGTTTTTTTATTTAATTCCAACAAAGCTTGGTTGGAATCCGACAATGCCTTCTGTTAGATACCTTGATGACTTGGATTTAGGATCCCTCGTCATTCGTTTTCTGACAAAGGTTATATCGTAACCGAACTCCAAGAAGACATAAATAGAGCACTAGCTCTTACTTCCAACAAACTTTGGTAAAAATTTGGTCAAGATCTGACCATCGATTCTGGCAGTCATCTAAATGACATGAACCTGGGATCCCACCCCCACTTTCCCAGCAAATATTAATTGTTGTTGAAGAACCAAAGGAACGACCATGAACACTAACTTTTAAGTCCTATCAAGGTTTGGTTGAGGAATGAAATTCTACGAAATTTGCATGAAATCCGTATAAATTCTCTCAGAGAAATTATAAAATTGAAAGTAAGCGTGAATATTTAAGTGGTGCTAATAAATGGAAAATACAAAACAACCGGAAGAGTCTAGAAGTAAAGGTTCAAAGCTCGGTCAGCTTTTTTAAATCTTCGAAACGTGAAGTTGAATAGCCCAAACCTAGGCCTCATTACCGACGAAAAATTTCAGTCAAGTCTGAACCAACTAAAGTTTTAAATAATCACAAAATTAAATTAGCTTAACTGATTCCAATCCCGATTGCCAAATTTTCAGACACAAAATGAACTCTTTAAAAATATAGCTATAATGCCAAACGAGGTAAAAAAGTTATTAGCGTTAATTGAACATTGTCAACCAAATAGACCTTTCTTGAAGCATTTCTTTCCCAAGCGGTCTTTCAGTACAGCATGCAATTCCTTCAAAACTGCAGCATGTCAAATTATAAGCAAGTTTTGGCTATGTCAAACTCACAATCTAGATCGGATCTCTATTGTTTACCATTTTGGCTTTTTAGCCAAAGTGCTGATTTGCAAAGCTGGTGTGAAGGTAATATTAGAGACTGAAAGGGTCTAAGTAAAAAAAAAATTAAAGTTCATGCAAGCAGCATTGTTCATTTATAATCTTGTTTCCAGAATGCCACTTGGAAAAAACAAAAACAAAAAGGTAGCTGATCAAATTTCAGATGAACGGAAAAAATAGAAAGGCATATTCATAAGGATTGTGGATGTAAATTCGAGCAATAGCTTTGTACTCATTGTTGTTTGATGGTCCACCACGATAACGGTGCAGCAGCAATGAGCAGGAATTACTCTGGGCTGCAAAAAAGAATTAAAAGTTTACCGAAAAGTGGATTGCGTATACTGTACAGAACATAACCTAAACTAGGTGATCAATGATACAGAATGAAATATTTCTGAAATGAGAAACTTTTACGAAATAGTTCCAAAATATCAAGCGTTTATCAGTAAAAGCTTACCTAGATGACAAGAACTTTACACTGCAGATCAAAAAATAGCTTTAAGAGTGTTATGAAGTGTTAGACATAGTTTATTCTATTTAGCTTTAAAAATCAATGACAGAAATAGCATTAACAGTTACAAACAATCCGAGAAACTTCGAATTTATTCTTGTCTTCTCACTTGAAACTGAAATATTAGTGTATGTGAAATATAACTTCAAAAGCCCTAAAGAGGCCAACAGTTCACCTAGGTAGAGCATCGTGGTTTCTAGGCCATATTTCCGACGATTAAAAAATTTTAAGAGAGAACTTTACGTCTTTCTTCCTGATTTTAAACATTTGGCTCCATCATGGGACATAATTTGTAAGATACAAAATAAGCGTAAGTGAGCTGTCAAACGCTTCTTTTATGAGTTATCAGTTGACTACAGAATTGACGGCCCACTGAAATGATTTTAATTCACTATTTATAATGCAACCCTGGAATTTGTGTTTGTATGTATTCAGAGCAGTTCAAAGAGAGGGGCAACCAGGGTAGCTGCCCTGGGCACCATAGCGGGGAGTGCTACGGCTAGGGGGTGCCCACATTGACCAAATTTTTCACTTGATTCGGCCTTTTTGCTTATCTTTGAGTCAAGAGGCTGTAACTAATTTCCCCCAGTCGCCACCTACTCTAGGAACATCTCTATATGTATTGGATGTGTCTGAGGTCCTTGCGTCGGCCCTGCAGTGTTTTGCTGCAGCTGAGTTCAAACTCTGGGCTCCCTATTAGAATTTGTGATAACTCAGCTACAAATTAGGTTTGACAGAATGCGTTGAATTAATGGTAAGTTTTCATTCTTGATCCATTTGAATTTAGTATACTTTCCACAAGAGAAGCTTTCTCTATTACTGCCTAACCAAATAATGTCCTTCAAAACACTGCTGACCAAAGAAATTGTGCACAACAAAAGTATTCGATAAATAATGAGCCTACTGGTTGAAAAAAAAAACAGCTGTATTATCAGTTACCCTCCCCCCGAACTTTGCTACAGCTTTGTAGCTTCATTTGACGATACCCGTCAAAACGGTTACAGTTGAAAGAAGCTTTTCCAAAATTAAATGAATGAAGCCCGATTTAAGAATTAAAGAAAGAACAAGCTTTTCAACTGAAAGTAAGGAGCAACATTAAAACTTAAAACCAACAGAAATTATTACGTATATCAGGGGGGTTGCGCTTTCTCCTGAGGAAGAGCAATCCCCCTCATATACGTATTACTTTCTGTTCGTTCTAAGTTTTAATGTTGCGCCTTACCTTAAGTTGAATACCAGGAAATCTGGCTACACCTCCTAGGAAAAAGTCGCTCCTCACCTTGGATACATTCTCTGTTTTTTATAGACAATACAATGTGAAAATTTACCCCGGACAATTGGTATTAAAGTTCTGTTTTTTAGAATTTCGGTCACTATTGACCCGGGTCGCTCCTTACTTACAGTTCACTACCTCGAACTGTTTGATACCATGGCCCAAACTCGATTGAGTTCCTTCCCACTGTCAGTCACTGGATATAAAGACAAACTGAAATCTAACGTCAATGAAAAGGTTGAAAAGTTTTTAGTTAAAAAAAAACGAAAATAGAAAAAAAAAAACAAAGACTAAACTTGGGAACTTTAGTAATCCTCACCCTTCCTCAATATTGTTCGTGTGTTTTTATAATACCTATGTAATTTTGATAATTTTTTATATATAGATTAGAAATATATTTTGAGATAAACAATTCTTTCTATATAGGTTAGTAATATTTGTACAAGATTTTTTTTTTTATTTAACAGCACTAAACTATTTTTATATGACCTCAATACTTTTTGCGCAGGCCCCATTTTGTCAACGCCGCAACTGGGCCAATTCTATCCATTCCTACATTATTTGGCTTGACAGCGCTATATTGCGCATCTTCTCATGAGAACAAGGCTCTTTCGTCGCCCGTTTCTAAAGCTGCCGTATTGAGAGAAATGGGAGTTGTTGTTTCTCCGTAAGGTTTCTCCTGAATCCGGAGTTATTGTCACATAATAAACACCAAGTTTTAATTTATCTTTCCTCTCTTGTTTCAACACTAGAAAAACTATATTTCTGGATTTTTGTCTTTAATTAAAGAAACAAGGTCTTCTTGGAAGAATTACTATCACTGCTGCCATAGTCCTGTCGTAGTGTCATCCACCTGGGACCAAAAGATCTATGTAGTTTAAATTCAAAGACTGGAGTAGCCAATTAGCATTAAATAGAATACTGCAAAAGGTATTATTTCTGGAGGAACTTCCACGAGAAATTTCGCACTTTTTTGTTGTTCTGGTTTTAAACACCATCTCCCATTTTTTGAGAATGTGTTGTCCTGTGTTGTCACTCTCATGTGTTGTCCTGATATCAGTGACGTATCTTTCTTTTCTAGCAGAGCAACTATGTTTATCCGTTCATTGGCCAAATTTCTGTTGATTTGAGGATTATCCTACCGCCTTTTTCGCTTTAATTTGAACTAATCATTGCGTATTAGAACAATAAAGTCAGATATGTTTGTTTTCGTATACTTTCAAAAGGGCGAAAGAATTGATAACCAGGGTAAAACCTATAAAACCTTGCTTGAGAATCTAGGCTGACGGTAGTTTTAAATATAAACTGAATTTAAACTAAACATACTTTAAATTAAACATAGTTTAAACATTCGACAAACATAAACTAAATATATTATGGAACAATTACGTATTAATATGAAATACAGACGAACATATACAATAAAAAAAAATCTTAAGATGAAAGAAAACAAAGAAAAGGCTGAGCTAAAATTCAAAGCAGATTAAATAAATAAGCAAGGAAGAAATTGGTCTGTGGAATCTTCTATTTCAGGCCCTGTGCGAAAGGTTTAATATTGACAGAGGAAAGTGCTTCAACGGTGGATCATACTATTCTTTTATCATTAAACGTTTTTCCAGATTTCCAGCTTTGATAATTTTTATGTGTCAATACATTAGATAAATGTACGTCAATGCATTTGTACATCAATTCCTTAGATATTATTTTTCAGTATTTTCCTGAACGTTTTTGAACATCAAACCATAACGAATTGTGCACACAAGCATAACTAAAAATACTAACCACAAGACTAGGTAATGACAAAGTTGAATTCCATCCTTGTTAGTAGCATCAATAACCCTAAAATATATTAACGAAATCCCGTTTGATGGTAATTATAATGCATTCCTGGCTTCAGCAGTAAAAATTAATAGTGACTCAATAAGTAGGAATAAAGTTAGAGAACATGCAAAGCTTTTATAACTTAAAGATATTAATTATATGTACTGTCACGAGCAATAGACACCTTATTAGAAAGAAGAAGAACTCGCAATTTTAACAACTAAGTATAGGAATAATTTCAGGAAGTTAAATGAAGTCACGATAGGTAAATTATTACATATATAGTTTACTACCTTGAATATTAACTGAAGCAAAATGGCAGTCTGATCCGTGACTGTTTGCAACAACGATAATGTACTTTCCACAATCATCATCACTGACATCACGCAAATGCAAAGTTGCAAAACCGTCTTTCACTGAACTTGAGATTCTCCCTGACGTTTCCAAAACTTCGTTCTGGAAAAATAGAAGAAATGACAAGTGAATATCATCTCATTTACCTTTTTCTCCATTAATATCAAATAAAAGGTGATTCCAATTTATGGATTGGATGGTCTAACATCTATTCTCTTTGATTTTGAAAGGGTTTCGCATCTTGATTAAAGAATTTTTAAAAAGAAGCTGTGCTCCAAAAAAGCAAGTCCAAACCGAATCACAACAGTGATTGAAGTCGACAGGAACAAGTTCAAGATCTCTTGGAAGTGTTACTCCCTATTTAATGGCAATTAATGATAAGTTTGGTATTCGATAATATCGGCATTTCAGAATTTCTAACCAAGAGTTCATTACAGTGAGCCACATTATAAATTGCGATGCTACATTTTGAGAGAACACATATCTTCTGCGGGGGTGGGAGAATTTGAAAAGACCAGTCAAATAATCTTGAGTAGCCTCCAAATAATTTTATAGCGAAAAAGGAAGAACGTTTTCTGGAAGAAACATTTTTAAGAAACATTAGAACAAACACTCCTTTGTTCAAAGAACAAACACCCACCCATAGTAACTATAAACTTAAAACGCTTTTTGAAAAAAAAAAAAAAAACTATCAAGTGGAGAAGAATTGCCATTTGATTAACATAGAACTGAAAGAAATTATTTAGATCAAGGTCAATAACATTTTCATCTAAGAACAAGAGCTAAGAGCTCATATGGCACTTGTGACGAGGCCAGACGAGCCAAGAGCTCATATGGTATGCGCTCTAGCAAAATTCTAAGAATCAATAGATTGATTTAAAAGGAAAATCGGAGGCTTAATGCCGGTCGGGATTTAAAATATGAGCTCTGAGTCACGAGATCCTTCTAAATATCAAAATTCATTAAGATCCGATCACCCACTCGTAAGTTGTAAATACCTCATTTTTTCTACTTTTACCTCTCCCTTCAGCCCCCCCCCCACCCAGATGGTCTAATCGGGGAAAACGATTTTATCAAGTCAATTTGTGCAGCTCCCGGACACGCCTGCCAATTTCCATCGTCCTAGCACGTTCAGAAGCACCAAACTCGCCAAAGCACTGAGCCCCACCCCCTAGCTCCCCCTAAGAGTGTGGATCCAGTACGTTTACGTCAATCACGTATCTACGATATTTGCTTATTCTACCCACCAAGTTTCATTCCGATTTCTCTACTCCAAGCGTTTTCCAAGATTTCCGGTTTCCCCCTCCAACTCCCTCCAATGTCAACAGATCTGGTCGGAATTTGACTAAGAGCTCTGAGACATGAGTTCCTTCTAAATATCAAATTTCATTAAGGTCTGGTTACCCGTTCTTAAGTTAAAAATTCCTTAATTTTTTAATTTTTCCAAATCAACACCCCCAGCTCCCCCAAAGTAAACAGATTCATTCCAATTATTTCAATCACGTATCTATAGCTTGTGCTTATTCTTCCCATCAAGTTTCATCCCGATTTCTCCACTCTAAGCGTTTTCCAAGATTTCTGTTTCCCCCCTCCAACCTCCTATGTCGCCAGATCCGATTCAAATTGAAAATGGAGGATCTAAGACACAAGATCCTTTTATATATCAAGTTTCATTAAGATCCGATCACCCATTCGTAAGATAAAGATACCTCAATTTTCACGTTTTCCAAGAATTCCGGTCTCTCCTCCAACTCCCCATAAGTGACCGGAACTAGTCGGGATTTAAAATAACAGCTTTAAAGCACAAGATCCTTCTAAATATCAAATTTCATTAAGACCTGATCACCCGTTCGTAAGTTACAAATACCTCATTTTTTCTTATTTTTCCGAATTACCCCCCCCCCCCAAATCCACCAAAGAGGGCGGGTCCAGTCTGGTTATGTCAGTCACGTATCTTGAACATGTTTTTATTCCTCCCACCAAGTTTCATCCTAGTCTCTCCGCTTTAAGTGTTTTACAAGATTTCCGCCCTCCACATGACGCTGGATCCGGTCGGGATTTAAAATGAGAGATCTGAGTTACGGGATCCTTCTAAATATGAAATTTTATTAAGATACGATCACTCCTTCGTAAGTTAAAAATACCTCATTTTTCCTAATTTTTCTAAATTAACTCCCCCTCCCCCAAATCCCCCTAACAGAGTAGATCCGTTCCGGTTATGTCAATCACGTATCTAGGACTTCTGATTATTTTTCCCACCAAGTTTCATCCCGATCCCTCCACTCTAGGCGTTTTCCAAGATTTTCGGTTCTCCCCCCCCCCAACTCCCCTATATGTCACCGGATCCAGAGCGGATCCATTCCGGTTATGTCAACCACGTATCTTGGACTTGTTTTTATTCTTCCCACCAAGTTTCACCCTGATCTCTCCGCTTTAAGTGTTTTCCGAGATTTCCGGTTCCCCCAACCCCCCCTTAATGACTCTGGATCCTGTCGGGATTTAAAGTAAGAGATTTGATTTACGAGGTCCTTCTAAATATGAAATTTCATTAGAATCCGATCACTCCTTCGTAAGTTGAAAATCCCTCATTTTTTCTAATTTTTCAGAATTAAATCTCCCCCCCCTCCCAACTCCTCAAAACAGAGCAGATCCATACCAGTTATGTCAGTCACGTATCTAGGACTTTTGCTTATTTTTCCAGCAAGTTTCATCCCGATCCCTCCACTCTAAGCGATTTTCCAAGATTTTAGGTTCCCCCTCCAACTCCCCCCAACGCCACCGGATCTGGTCGGAATTTATATAATAAAAGCTCTGAGACACGGTACCCTTCCAAATATCAAATTTCGTTAAGACACCATCACCCGTTCGTAAGTTAAAAATACTTCATTTTTTCTATTTTTTCCGAATTAACCGGCACCCCACCCCACCCCAGATGATCAAATCAAGAAAACGACTATTTCTAATTTAATCTAATCCGGTCCCTGATATGCCTGCCAAATTTCATCGTCCTAGCTTACCTGGAAGTGCCTAAAGTAGCAAAACCGGGGCCGACAGACCGACAGAATTTGCGATCGCTATGTGTCACTTGATTAATACCAAGTGCCGTAAAAAAATAAGTTTCCGACTACTTTGAAAAGGAGCCTGAAAACCTTGGATAGTGAGATCAGAGGCAACGCTATAGCGTTGTCTACAGTAAAGGCCGTAAGGCTTCAATGTTTTATTATTTTTTTCTCCAGAGGCAGTTTCTATGGAAGGTGTTGTCGCATAAATTTCAGATGGGGCTCATTCGATTAGAAATCAGAAGTTCTAGTGCCCTTTTTAAGAGTCAGAAGTGATCGGAAATCAAATAGCCGATACCCCCACGCTCTATTTTCCCCAAAGACATGTGATAAAAATTTCAAGACAGCCATTTTGTTAACAATAGATCAAAAGTCATTATAAGAAAAACTCCGAGGTGGACACAAACCTCCAGGGCCCCGGGGCAGGCGCTGTAAGTTATGCCCTGGTGGCATATGTGGTTCTTATAGAGGTGGAGCTCGTATAAACTTTACAGAGGGCTCATTTCATTGGAAATTGAAAGTTCTAGTTCTCTTTTAAGAGTTAACAGATATCGGGGAGCAACTAGCCCCCTCCAAACCGTTTTTTCCAAATACTTCCAATCGAATTTTTTATGTAGCCATTTGTTCAAAATAGATCGAAGGTCATATACCAAAAACTCCAAGGATAACATATCCCCCCAAAACCCCGGGGTAAGCATTGTAAATTATGCCCCATGTGGCATATAAGGTTATTATGGAAGGGGTGAATGTATAAACTTAGTAGGTGGCTTATTCGATTGTAAATCAGAATTTCTAGTACCCATATGAAGAGTCAAAAGTGATCGGAGGCTATCTAGCCCCAACAGAGCCCTTTTTTCCCAAGTACATCCGATCAAAATTTTGATATAGCCATTTTGCTCAAAATAGTTTAAAGATCAAATAGCGAAAACTCCGGGGTCGACAAAACCCCGCATAGTCCGGGGGTAATTGTTGTAAATTATGTCCTGGTGAGAAAGTGATCAAAGAGTCAAAAGTGATCAAAGGGCAGCTAGCCACCTCTACGGTCTTTTTTTCCCAAAAATACCTGATAAAAATTTTGAAACAGCCATTTTGCTAAAAACAGTTCAAACATCATATAACAAAAACTCCGGGGTCGACACAACCCCGAGGAACCGGGGGCAGGCGTTGTAAGTTATACTCTGGGGGCATCTATAGTTCTTATAGAAGGGATGCTCATATAAATTTCAGAGAGGGTTCATTTGATCGAAGTTCGTATAAACTTCGAAGAGGGCTTATTTTATTGGAAATTGGAAGTTCTTGTTCAATTTTTAAGAGTCAACAGAGATCGGAGGGCAACTAGCCCCTTACGTCCTTTTCCCCAAATACGTCCGATAAAAATCTGAGATAGCCATTTTTTGAAAACAGTTCAAATACCATATAACGAAAAGTATAGGGTTGACACATCCCACCCCCAAGGCATGAGGGCAGGCGGTGTAAGTTATGTTCTGGGGTCACATATGGTTCTTAAAGAAAGGATGCTCGTTTAACTTCATAGAGGGCTCATATGATTGGAAATTGAAAGTTCTAGTTCACTTTTCAAGAGTTGAAAGAGATCGGAGAGTAATTAACACGCCGCTTTCACTAAAACCCATCTGATAAATTTTTTTGAAATAGCCATTTTGTGAAAAAAAAACAAGAACTAAGAGCTCATATGGCACTTGTGACGAGGCATGAAAAGCTAAGAGCCAAGAGATCATATGGTATGAGCTCTAACAAAATTATATGAATCAACAGATTGATTTAAAAGGAAAATAAGAGGCTTAATGCCGGTCAGGATTTAAAATAAGAGCTCTGAGTCACGATGTCCTTCAAAATATCAAAATTCATTAAGATCCGATCACTCACTCGTATGTTATAAATACCTAATTTTTTCTAATTTTTCCTCTCCCTTTAGCCGCCCAGATGGTCGAATCTGCGAAAACGACTTTATCAAGTCAATTTGTGCAGCTCCCTGACACGTCTACCAATTTTCATCGTCCTAGCACGTCCAGAAGCACCAAAGTCGTCAAATCACTGAACTCCTCCCCCAACTCCTCCAAAGAGAGCGAATCCAGTACGGTTCCGTCAATCAAGGACATTTACTTATTCTATCCACCAAGCTTCGTCCCGATTCCTCCACTCAAAGTGTTTTCCCAGATTTCCCCCTCCAACTCCCCCCAATGTAAAAGATCTGGTCGGGATTTGAAATAAGAGCTCTGAGACATGAATTCCTTCTAAATATCATATTTCATTAAGATCCGATCGCCTATTCGTAAGAAAAAAATAATCCAATTTTCACGTTTTCCAAGAATTCCGGTTTCCCCCTCTAATCCCCCCAATGTCACAGGATCTGGTCAGAATTTAAAAGAGCTTTAAAGCACAAGATCCTCATAAATATCAAATTTCATTAAGATCTGGTCACCCTTTCGTAAGTTACAAATACCTCAATTTTTAAAATTACCCCCCCCCCCCAACTCCACCAAAGAGAGCAGATCCGGTCCGGTTATGTCAGTCACGTATCTTAGACAGGTTTTTATTCTTCCCATCCAGTTTCATCCTGATCTCACCGCTTTAAGTATTTTCAAAGATTTCCGGTACCCCCCAACTGCCCCCCCCCCAATTACGCTGCATCCGGTTGAAATTTAAAATAAGAGATCTGAGTTACAAGGTCCTTCCAAATATGAAATTTCATTAAGATCCGATCACTCCTTCGTAAGTTGAAAATACGTCATTTTTTCTAGTTTTTTAGAATTACCCCCCCCCCCCCAAAAAAAAAAAAAAGAGCGGATCCATTTCAATTATGTAAATAACGTATCTAAGACTTCTGCCTATTTTTTCCACCAAGTTTCATCCCGAACCCTCCAATCTAAGCGTTTTCCATCATTTTAGGTTCCCCCACCCCAAACTCCCCCCAATGTCACCAGATCCGGTCACGACTCAAAATAAGAGCTTTAAGACACGATATCCTTCTAAATTTCAAATTTCATTGAGATCCGATCACCCGTTCGTAAGTTAAAAATACCTCATTTTTTCTAATTTTTCAGAATTAACCCCCCCCCCCCCCAACTACCCCAAAGAGAGCGAATCCATTCCGGTTATGTCAATCATGTACCTAGGACTTGTGTTTATTTTTCCAACCAAGTTTCATCCCGATCCCTCCACTCTAAGTGTTTTCCAAGTTTTAGGTTTCCCCCTCCCAACCCCCCCCCCCCCATGTCACCATATCCGGTCGAGATTTAAAAAAAGAGCTCTGAGACACGATATCCTTCTAAATATCGAATTTCATTGAGATCCGATCACCCGTTCGTAAGTTAAAAATACCTCATTTTTTCTAATTTTTCAGAATTAACCCCCCCCCCCCTAACTACCCCAAAGAGATCGGATCTGTTTCGGTTATGTCAATCATGTATCAAGGACTTGTGCTAATTTTTCCCACCAAGTTTCATCCCGATCCCTCCACTCTAAGTGTTTCCAAGTTTTGGGTTTCCCCCTCCCATCTCCCCCCCCCCAAATTGTCACCAGATCTGGTCGGGATTTAAAATAAGAGCTCTGAGACACGATATCCTTCTAAATATTAAATTTCATTGAGATCTGATCACCCGTTCGTAAGTTAAAAATACCTCATTTTTTTAATTTTTCAGAGTTACCCCCCCCCCAACTACCCCAAAGAGGGCGGATCCGTTCCGGTTACGTCAATCATGTATCTAGGACTTGTGCTTATTATTCCCACCAAGTTTCATCCCGATCCCTCCACTCTAAGTGTTTTCCAAGATTTTAGGTTTCCCCCTCCCAACCCCCCCCCCTAATATCACCAGATCCGGTCGGGATTTAAAATAACAGCTCTAAGACACGATATCCTTCCAAACATCAAATTTCATTAAAATCTGATCAGCCGTTCGTAAGTTAAAAATACTTCAATTTTTCTATTTTTTTCTAAATTAACTGGCCCCCCACTTCCCCCTCCCCCAGATGGTCAAATCGAGAAAACTATTTCCAATTTAAGCTGGTCCGGTCCCTGATGCGCCTGCCAAATTTCATCGTCCTAGCTTACCTGTAAGTGTCTAAAGTAGCAAAACCGGGACCGACAGACCGACAGACCAACAGACCGACATAATTTGCGATTGCTATATGTCACTTGGTTAATACCAAGTGCCATAAAAACAGTTCAAATCAGAATAAAAAAATCCGGGGTCGACAAAACCCCCCAGTGTCCAGGGGTAAGTGTCTCAAGTTATTGCCCCGGGCATATCAGGTTTTTAAGTAAGGGGAGGTCGTATAAATCTCAGAATCGGCTCATTTGATTGGAAATTGAAAGTTCTAATTACCACAAGTATCGTCAATTATCACAAGTTTCGTTATGGACGTACTGTTATTGGGCGTATTGGCATCGCAGGTGTCTTAGAAAGGTTTTTAATAGCTCATATAAAAGATATTACTTATATCTACGTCGTTCCATTAAATTCCACCATCTACAAGTTAAAAACGGCAGTAAAACGGCGCTTTTGGTGTCATGTCTCAAGTGGAAAAGCTGGGCTAGTGGGCAACCAGAACCTTTAGAAATGATGTTTAATGGCTCATTTGAACGCTATTGCTCATATCTACGTGATGTTTATCAATTCTACCATCCGTAAGTGTGATATTTCACTAAAAACAACACTTTTGATGTCATTTCTTAAGTAAAAAAGCTTGGAAGTATAAAACGATATGATTGTTGTAATAATTATGGTCCAGATCCCTTGACGTTTATAAGAACAGCTCCCACATGTTTTCCCTTCAATCCCCCTTAATAAGCTACACAATTAAGGTATAAACACAAACATATCAAACTAGATTATTAGAGGCGTGTTTCTGTTAGTACAAAATTCGACTTAAAATTAGAATGTCTTGCGTTCGATTCCTGCTTGTTTTTTTTTTCAATCCCGGTTTTGTCCCTTCTACACGATGATTTTCAGATAATTTCACTCTTATTTGTAAGTGCGATGTACTCATTCTTTAAAGCATGTCCCAGGAAGGTTCTTGGTCATGTATTTTGATTCAAAAGTGAATAGAGGTCATTCAATCCATGGTTTGCAACGATATTCTGAGTAAATCACTAAATCCATACCCAAGTGGTGTAATTTTGTCAAAATCGTGTTGGGGAAGGGTCGAAGTTGGAGCCAATTTCCCAAATCCAGTGAAAATGACAGAAAAGACTGAAAAATAAGCCGTATCGTGATAACAAAGGTAAACATGTAATATAGGAAACTGACCTGTTTCAGTGGATGCTTGTATTGTTCAGGCTTACCTTAGTTTTGACAATATTTTTAGAGAAACTAAATTTCAGCTGGGAGGGGGGGCAAACTAGGATCTAAGGGAAACTGAATTATGGGAGGGTTAGTTGCCCCCTCTACGCTATCGAAAATTACACCCCTGACTCAAATCCCTTATCACTTTGTAGTTGGAGAAGTGTAGGCATGTGGTTCTGGAACCACACCAAGTTGTATATTAAATAAAAATTGCTTATGGGTACGCTTACTTATTCAATTTATTTAATTGACAGTTCCACGGAAATATTCTCTCCATACGTGAGATTGTGCATCCAAAGAGGAAGAAAGGCAAATGAAAACAGTTCTGTAGAATTTAGGTAATTTTTCTCAACGTTTTTCAAATGAGAACAAACTTAGTTTATAATACCATTTGTCGTACCTACACAACAAATGATATTTTTTTTTTTCATTCATTTTGAGCAATGAGCAGCTTTTTATTTAGGGGCAGGTCAAATAAATCCCTAAGCCTAAAGGCACATTTCTGTTGAGCTAGCAAAATTTTCCGCAAGCATGTCTATCAAACAGTTCGTGGTAACGAACTGTAGTAAGGAGCGACCCGGCTCAATAGTAAACGAAACTCTAAAAAATGGAATTTTGATGCTAAAATATACATCAAAAGAATCAGATTTTTATGCTGATTTTGAATATAAAAGTTTCATCAAATTTAGTCTTTGTCATCAAAAGTTACGAGCCTGAAAAATTTGCGTATCAGAAAACCCTATAGCGAAATTTTCAAGCTTCTATCTACAAAAATGTGGAATTTCGTATTTTTTGCCAGAAGACAAATCACGGGTGCGTGTTTATTTGTTTGTTTTTTTTTTCTTTTCCCCAGGGGTCATCGTATCGACCAAGTGGTCCTAGAATGCCGCAAGAGGGCTCATTCTAACGGAAATGAAAAGTTCTAGTGCCCTTTTTAAGTGACCAAAAAAATTGGAGGGCACCTAGGCCCCCTCCCACGCTCATTTTTTCTCCAAAGTCAACAGATCAAAATTTTTAGATAGCCATTTTGTTCCGCATAGTCAAAAACCATAATAACTATGTCTTTGGGAATGACTTACTCCCCCAGAGTCCCTGGGGGAGGGGCTGCAAGTTACAAACTTCGACCAGTGTTTACATATAATAATGGTTGTTGCGAAGTGTACAGTCGTTTTCAGGGGATTTTTTTTAGTTTTGGGTTTGGGGTTGAGGGGAGGGGGCTATGTGGGAGGATCTTTCCTTGGAGAAATATGTCATGGGGGAACAGAAATTCAATGAAAAGGGCGCAGGATTTTCTAAAATTACTATAAAAAACAATGAAAAAATAAACATGGAAATTTTTTTCAATTGAAAATAAAGAGTAGCATGGAAACTTAAAACGGACAGAGATTATTACGCATATGAGGGGTTCTAAAAATACTTTAGCATAAAGAGCGAGGTATTTAGGAGGAGATAAATACCTCGCTCTTTATGCTATAGTATTTTTAGTAATTTCAACCTGATTCAGGGGTCGTTCTTAAAGAATTAGGACAAAACTTACGATTTAGTGTAAAGAACGAGGTATTAACGAGGGTAAAAACCCCCTCATATACATAATAAAAATTAATGAATATAAAAGTTTGTTACGTAAGTTAATTCTTAAGTTACCTATATTTTTTACTAATAAAAAAATTCGTTAAAAATTAAAATTTATAGTTGCCTTTTTATGTAACCGAAAAATTGCATGGCAACTAGGCCTCCTCCCCCATCCCTTATTTCTCAAAATCGTCTGATCAAAACTAAGAGAAAGCCATTTAGCCAAAAAAGGAATTAATATGCAAATTTCATTTTAATAATTTATGTGTGGAAAGCCAAAATCAAACATGCATTAATTCAAAAACGTTCAGAAATTACATAAAAAAAACTAGTTTTTTAACTGAAAGTAAGGAGCGACATTAAAACTTAAAACGAACAGAAATTACTCCGTATATGAAATGGGTTGTCCCCTCCGCAATCCCTCGCTCTTTACGCTAAAGTTTAACTCTTTGTCACAATTCTGCTTTTTAAAACAATTAAAAGCTTTAGCGTAAAGAGCGAGGGATTGCGGAGGGGACAACCCATTTCATATACGGAGTAATTTCTGTTCGTTTTAAGTTTTAATGTCGCTCCTTACTTTCAGTTAAAAAAAACTAGTTTTTTTTATGTAATCTATATACAAACCTGTCCGCTTAGTTGACCTTTTGTGTCCAAGCTACACGGCTGAAGCTAATTTCATAATTGCGACTAAATTTAACTTTTATGGCACTTGGTATTAAATAAGTGACATATAGCAATCGCCAATTCTGTCTGTCTGTCGGTCCTGGTTTTGCTACTTTAGGCACTTCCAGGTAAGCTAGGACGATGAAATTTGACAGGCATATCAAGGACATGACCAGCTTAAATTAGAAATAGTCGTTTTCCCAATTTGACTATCTGGGGGGAAGTGGGGGGCCGGTTAATTCGTAAAAAATAGAAAAAATGAAGTATTTTTAACTTATGAGCGGGTAATGGGATCTTAATGAAATTTGATGTTTGGAATGATATTGTGTGTCAGAGCTCTTGTTTTAAATCCCGACTGGATCTGTTGACATTGGGGGAGGGGGGAAACCTAAAATCTTGGAAAACACTTAGAATGGAGGGATCGGGATGAAACTTGATGGGAAAAATAAGCACAAGTCCTGGATACATGATTGACATAAACGGAACGGATCCGCTCTCTTTGGGGTAGTTGGGGGAGAGGTTAATTCTGAAAAATTAGAAAATATGAGGTATTTTTAACTTACGAACGGGTGATCGGATCTCAATGAAATTTGATATTTAGAAGGATATCGTGTCTCAAAGCAATTATTTTAAATCCTGACCGGATCTGGTGACATTGGCGGAAGTTTGGGGTGGGGGAACCTAAAATCATGGAAAACGCTTAGATTGGAGGGATCGGGATGAAACTTGGTGGTGAAAATAATCAAAAGTCTTACATACGTGATTTAAATAATTGGAACGGATCCGTTCTATTGGAGGGGGGGGGGGGGTTAATTCTGAAAAATAAGAAAAATGACGTATTTTTAACTTACGAAGGAGTGATCGGATCTTCATGAAACTTCATATTTAGAAGGACCTCGCAACTCAGATCTCTTATTTTAAATCTCAACCGGATCAAGCGTAATTGGGGGGGGGGGTCAGTTGGGGGGGGGATCTTAGAAAATACTTAAAGCGGTGAGATCAGGATGAAACTGGATGGGAAGAATAGAAACCTGTCTAAGATACGTGACTGACATAACCGGACCGGATCTGCTCTCTTTGGTGGAATTGGGGGGGTTGGGTAATTTAGAAATTTTAGGTATTTGTAACTTACGAAAGGTTGACCAGATCTTAATAAAATTTGATATTTAGAAGGATCTTGTGCTTTAAAGTTCTAATTTTAAATTCCGACCAGATCCTGTGACATTGGGGGGAATTGGAGGGGGAAATCGGAATTTTTGGAAAACGTGAAAATTGGGGTATTTTTATCTTACGAATAGATGATCGGATCTTAATGAAATTTGATTTTTAGAAGGAATTCATGTCTCAATTCCTTTTTAAGCCTCTTAAAATCAGCCTCTTTATCAATTCATAAGCCTCTTATTTTCCTTTTTAATCAATCTATTGATTCATAGAATTTTGTTAGAGCTCATACCATATGATCTCTTGGCTCTTAGCTCTTCTCGCCTCGTCACAAGTGCCATATGAGCTCTTAGCTCTTGTTTTTTTAACAAAGAATTAAAGACCAATTTCTTCTTTTTTTAATTTTTTTTTTTTTACAAAAAGAAACCACACTATGTTTTTATTTTTTCCATTCTAAACTTCTTTTTTCCTTCAATTCTTGAACGGCTTCTAAATTTAGCTGTTTAGTCAGGGTTGATGTGTATTATCTCCACTAGACTGGAATTGATTAGAAATTATATTTAAAATACGTTTTCAACTGAAAATAAGGGCCAACGTTAAAACTTAAAATGAACAGAAATTATTCCGTAAAAATAAAAAGGTCATGGCAGTGTTGTTTCTAAATTAAATTTTAATCAAAAACCCGCAAAGATTAATTTTAAAAAACCAAGTTTTTCCGAGGAAAGCAAAGAGCGAAATCGAAACTTAAAACAAACAAAAATTATTATTTCACATCCTATTTAACATACATAAATAAAACTAGTGCAAATAAATCTACTGTGGATATCTCCCTATGTTCGTAGGATTACAGAAAACTAGCGCTTTGCTTAAAACACAAAAGCCAAGTAAACAACAAGAATATTGATTTAACAGTTAAAAGTAAATACATAGCCTCACAACAACAAACTAATCTATAATACTTTTAGGAGAATTTTTAGTTGTGATACAAATTCTAAAGCGAGTTTGTAGTCTTAATACTAATAACTCGCATTGTTTTGTGTTTTCAGTAAAGCTCTAGTTTTCTGTAATCCTACAAACATAGGGAAGTGGATTTATTTGTATTAGTTTTATTGATATATGTTAGATAGGCTGTGAAGTAGTGATTTTTGTTCGCCTTCAGTTTCAAAAAAAAACCTCGTTTTTAAAAATTAATTATTAGTAAAAAAAAAAAAAGGTGGGTGCAGTGAAGATGTTAAAAGGAGAATAGCCAAGGTTCAGGTTGTTTTTTCCCAGTTTAAAAAAGTTTGGAAGAGTAGGAAGATAGGTCTGCGAACCGAAATTAGAATATTGAAAGCTTCAGTGATGAAAGTGCTCAAATATGATCCTGAAGCAAGGGCGCTCCGAAAAACGAGGGAAGGTTAGCTAGAAGTTTTTCAAAGAAATTACCTACGGATTGTTTTGGGCACCGGACTAACTGACCGTATTTCAAACTGTAGGCTGTACGAAAAGAGAGGTTCAATCTCGCTTTCTAGGGCTATAATGAGAGAAAGCGATTAGCAGAAATCGTCATCGGTTGGGGAGGGAGGATACTGTAAGGAGAAAGGCAGGCTTTGAATAGATTGAGACGGAGGAGAAACGTGTGCAGTGGTGTTGGCCTCAGGATGCTTGGTGCTGTGGCAAGCAGTTAATAGCAGTAGTAGTAGTAGGTGGAAACCCGTATGAATGGTAATTTATACCCTGTCGAGTTCCAGCTGAAAACATAAATTTAAAGTACTTATGTGCTGAAAGGTATTAAATCTGGGTTTAAATCTTGAATGTTTCTAGTTATAGTGAATAAGCATTAATATAACACTGAGACAGCAGTGACGAATAACTTTAAGCAGAAACTGCACAAAGACTCTTTTTAAAGCAAGCGCACAAAAGCAATGCGACAAAAAGTTTAAATTGTATCAAAATGCTAAGAGATCCAAAATGTACTTTTTATTGTATTTTCTAGAAACAGTCATATTTTTTGTTGAAATAATTTGAAAGGCAATCGGTAAATAGAACACTTGAAATACCGACAAAGTGGGAAAATTCTGTGAAAAATTATCCTTCTCTTTAATTCGTACAAATTTATTCACAAAATTTGTAAATGACATTTTCTGTTGTATGCTAAGATACTCTCAGGAAAGCCCTTTCCAAAGCTTGGTGTAATTGACAGGAGGTTGAAAGGAGGGGGGCTGTCTTCCTCTTATAAAGAACCGTACATGTTTATTTTAAGATTTAAATTCGCTGTAAAGTTATGCAGTAAACTTAACGTAATATAACACATATTTAGTGGTTATTATGTGTCAACTAAAGTGTAAGTAAGTTTGAGATGGTATTGCACTAGTACAAAGAAAATTATAACCAATGGAACAAAGAGAGAAAATATGCCATACAAAAAGAAGAAAAAACGAACATACCCCTTTTAACCATACAACACTTGGTTCAGGTTTGCCAACGAATAATGCTTCTAGAAGAACTTCACTTCCTCGAATAGCAAAAATATCTTCCGGTCCCTTGATTATAGCAGGTATTTTTTCAAAGCTTTTTCTTTTGCCTCCTGTATAACCACTGCCTATTTTATCTCTTTCTGAAGGGACAACTATGACTTCAATCAATGCGGTGGATGAACCTCCAGTATTCCAAACAGTACACTCAATCATTCCTTCTTCTGCTAACGTAACTGGGTCAATTTGCAGAACACTATGATAATTGTCGCTGAGAACCTGGGAATTAGACAAAAAATAGAAAAGAATCCCATTAGACTTGGTGTAGCCTTTTAGCATTGCAGCATGAACACAACTAAAAGAAATGATTGCTTTAATTTGTCGTCAAAATGCCATTTGAATATTTTTTTAAATTTTAATTTTAATATTTTAATATTTTTAATGCCATTTTTTTCAAAAAACGCTGTTAAGGTGAAACTTCAAAATCTTTTTTTTCGCAATAAAAACTAGGTTTGTCGAGAAACTAATAGCATGCATAAAATGCAGCGAGGAACAAAAAAGCGTTTTGTTTAAAATACACGTTTAAAGAAATCGCTGTACTGAGAAAAACGTTCTGTCTTCGGAACAGTTTGGGCGATTGAATTGAAATACTCGGGGATTGGTCCGTTGGTCATGGAAACTTAAAATTTTTTGATGAAGGGATGGTGCAACATTATTGGTCAAAGAACATTAGTTTCTAATTTTTTTACAGAAACATGTAGGGTAATTGCGGAAAACTTAATAAATATGTTGCAACAAAATGCAAAGAACACATTATAAGATACAAAATGCTAGTTACTAACACACAAAAAGCATTAGTTAAAGTTTTGGATTTGTTTGTGGAACTTTTTAGAGAGCAAATGACGTCCTACAAAATGTCAAACCAATCAATTTGAAAACTGTGTAGGTGGCAATGTAATTCAACCAAGAAAGCAGCAATCCCCGAATGAATCACCTTTTTCGGCTACTCTTTCCTCGGAAAAATGGAGGACTCCACAGTAAATATACGTAACATTGAAGGGTCCCAATGACTCTAATTATACTTGCGTAGTTTCTTGCATTTTTATAGGTTTGTACTGGGTTTTGCACTCCAGTTTGTTGGCGTCTGAGATTGCGATGGCGTTTTTCTTCTAAAGTAATATTTCTTTCTTCTTCAATTTCATTTTTGACTCGTTCTGATTCGCGCTGCTGCTTGTAATTCTCGCCACTGCTTATCTTCTAACCACATATTTCTTTGTTCTGGCTGTTATATATCTTGTAACTACATATTTCTTTGTTCTTTATTTTCATTTTTGATTCATTCTTATCCTCGTTGTTGCATGTCTTGTAACCGCATATTCTTTTAGTTCTTCGCTTTATTTTTACTCGTTGTAATTCTTGCTGCAACTTATCTTATGGCCGCATATTTCTTCGTTCGTTTTTGACTCGTCGATATCTTTTTCTTCTTTTATGTTTTTGACTCGTTGTAACAAAAAAAAAAAAAAAAAAAAATCAAACTAGACTGCGGCCAGTATAGAGAAAAGAGATGAAAGAATGAAACAACGCGGATACTTCACCTGTATGTAAACTAGGCGTCCTCAGCACAAGATAAAAAGCAGAAACACTAAACTAAAAACAAATAAAAACCACCATCAATAATAATCAATACAGTTGTTGCTACTGATCCACGTAGGGAAAAGAAGCTATTAGAGTTACTTCAACGAGAACAACAAAGCAACTGAGGAAAAGTTATAAAAAATGAAACTAAGTTAACTATTATGTTGCAAAATAATCCTCTTGTTAGCTATTATTGAAGCAACTCTTTTTGGTCCAGTAGGAAATCTTATCCCCTGGTGATTCTGTAAAATTTTAATTCCCTTTTTAACTATTGGCTCATTTCTCAAAAGACAATCATATATTGGGTCAATATTTATATTTCCCGCGTCTCTGTTGAAAGATTAGCAAACACATGTTTTTTTTTCTTAATCTCTATAGCGTCCCTTCCCCACTGATAAATCCCTTACCATTAGAATTAGTTCTGGCCTCATCAAATTGTAAAAAATGTGTCAGGATAAAAGAATGTATGTTCAGCTAGAGCCGAAACAAAAGTTTCAGGAGGCTTTCTTAATTGTAGAGTTTTTTCTATTGAGTTGCAATGCTCAAATAAATCTTTCAATAAATTGTTGGTGAGTTCTACCAATATAAAACTTTTCACAAGAACAAGGAATTTTATAACACCCCGCTAACTAAATATCCCCGGGTTAAATCCTTTCCAGAATTAAGGAAACTACCTATTGATCTCACTGATTGGAAACATGTATCAATGTTATGTTTACGCAAAATCCGTTTAAGCATTTCCTCCAAAATAGGTACGTAAGGCAAAGAAATAAAATTTTGAGGCATATTTAATTCTGTACACTGCGAAACTCCAATATCCCTATTGTTATGTTCAATGCGTCTATTTTTCTTATTTTATCCATGAATTTAATTGGGTAACTATTACAAAATAAAATATCCATCAAATATAATAATTCGAATCTGAAAAACCTGGGAACAAATTCTGAAAGCTCCTTCCACCAGTGCAATCACAACCTCTCGTTTTACTGAAATAGGGTGGCACGAATGAAAGTTCAAATACCTATCATTGTGTGTAGGCTTTCTATATATTGAGAGCAGTAAATGGAAACCACTTTTAATCAGTAGGATATCAAGAAAACGTAGTTTGTCAATTTCTTCAAACTTCACTGTCAATTTTACTTTTTTATCAAAACTATTTAAATGTTTATATTTGTCTGCCACTTATGTTTAACACCATATTGCTTCCCTCTTGACTTCCTTTTCTACTGGTTGCAATTGTTGTTGTCACAAGCATTATAACCCCAATTTTTCTTCTTCATTTTTGTTTACCATTACTTCAGACATTTTTTCAATCTCCTTTGCCGTAGCTGCTCAGATTGGTCTTGTCATATTTGATGGTCTTGGTTGTTCATTTTTAACAATTGTCGATATACATTCTCAGGTCATCCTCTTGATCTTGTCTCATTTGATAGTCCAGTTCGTTTATTATGACCGATTGTTAATTAATACAACCTGGTCATCTTGATTTTATCTCATTTGATGGCCCAGTTCGTTCATTTTGAGCGATTGTTAATTAAAAACGATACGAACTCTCCTGAGGCAAAACTGATGAAATCTATGCACTTGAAATTTTTCTCCAAAATTAAGGTTTTTAACCAATTTTCTCAAACTCGTGACCTATCTAAATCTCGTTTTTAAGGCCAGAAAATCCCAGGATGACAATCCCCCCCCCCCGCTAAGAAATACGGAGACATTTTTGAGAAAAAAATTATATATACTAAACCAATAAATATACAATTGTTGCTGCCTAGGACTCTTAGGGGCATCAAAATGCTTGGGCCTAGCGGAGCCAAAAATTTAAATTCGGCCGTGAGAATACCCCGAAATTTAATTTTATAAAAAGCACATAAACACTTGATTTAAAATAAAGTTAGTGCTGGTACTTTAGTTTTGAGGAGACAGACTGTAAGCCAGAACAAATTTATCGCCGTAAAAAGTACGATGTGCTTTTGTTTTCATTCGCGTGACTTTTCCCTTCAATGCCTACTGCTGCTTTCTTACTAAAGTTCATTCAGTTGATCTGCATGACAATATTATTCATCCATATCGTAGAGATGAGGCAGAGTACAATATAGTATCATCCATTTCTGATCGAGCCACTTTCACGTGAGTTGAGAGGAACGATGAACTAAATAAAAGGCACTCTGTGTTTACTACTCCCCTTCTACAGAGTGTGTTTCTATTCAGTTTAATACCAATCCTTGCCGTTGTCTGAGAGTTTAGCTAATACCCTTAGGATTAGCAATAGTAGTAGGAATAGTAGCAGAAGTAATAGTAGGAGCAATAGGAGCAGTATTAGTGATATCAATAGTAGTATTGAATGAATGAATGTTCTTTATTACTGATCTAATAAAAGAAGAAAACAATGGAGTACAATAAAAGAAAGGAAAACAAAACAAACATGACATAAAGATATACACAAATTACTAATTATACCCACATCTAAAATAATGGACCTTTCCAGGGGTGAAAAGAAGACTGGTCACTCAGTTTCTGAAACTGTTCATGGCCGGTCCGAAGTGGTTCTACCACACCGAAACGATTAACGATGTAGGCTACCTATCCTTGAACCACCGAGGGGCCTGAAGCAAAAACTTTGTGTACTTAGAATGGCACTTTCACAACATCCCCATGTCACAGAATAGGGTCAAATATAGAATATGCAGGAGAGCCACACTGTTATATATTCGAGAAAGGACTAACCGTTCCAAATTAAGCTGCAATGTAACCACACTAGCATAAATAATTCTAAGTTTGCGTTCAGAATTCCGAAGCAGAAGCTTTCGTATATTCTATTTTAAGACCCAATTGGGATACCTAAATATGTCAGTACAGTGGTGGGTGCTACCTCACCATCACCTAGACAGACGCTATCGGGCACATAACTACCGTGTAAATTAAAGGAGAGGACTTGGGACTTCGCAGCATTCATACTTAGTCCTATTTGTAGATATCTATGAGATAGGTTATCAGAACTCCGTCGAAGACTAGCTATTGACCGGCACGGATTTAACAGATCATCCGCATAATAAAGCACTGATGTATCCATCCATTTTGAAATTTAAGTAATAGGTAAGCCAATCTGCGCAGGAAGAGACGCGTTGTTGTAGATAATTGGTGGTGTGATGGAACCTTGCTTTACTTTGACGAACACAGGGAGCTCACTATCTGAAAATACATTTCCTAACTTTAAACGAGCTTTTAGATGTCCATACGCATAATGTAATGGAAAAATTACATCAAGACTAATACCATTAATATGCAACTCAAACATGGCTTGCGAGCCGATAAGGGAACCAAAAGCATTCGTAACATCGTATGTTCCGGGAACCAGAGTGCTCCTAGATGCCTCTGCACCTCTGAGTATATTGCAGAGACTTCTAAGGGCTGGAAGCAACCTAAACCCGACTGGAACCCGAACTGGAATGGTGACAACACACTTTTCTTTTAATTGGTCAACAATCAGAAACTAAAATATCTTTGAGAAAGCGCTTGACACAGTCACTGGCTTAGATGAGGAACATGATGATTTCGGTTTATTCTTTTTCAGAATTGGGGTAGCCACCTGAATGCATAAACTGTCCTGAACGACACCAACGTTAAAAACAGAGCTGAGAATTTTTTCTTTCTAAGCTCCAACACAACTTTCGGACAGTAAGTCATGATAGTATTAACATTGTGCTGTTTTGGTCTATTATACATCCCCACCTCATGCCCTCATGTTTTCAACTTCATGCTTCAAGTTATTTCTTATATATTTCTGATAAGTCTAATCATAATACGCTCATAAGGTATTTTGATTTAGCCCAACATTCCCCTCAACAGTCCCTGAAAGTTTCATATAAAACCATTAGCCTTAGTAATATTAGTGCTAACAGCAGTAGTAGTACTACTGCTACTACTAGTACTTGTAATAAGTAAATAGTGCACATTTATTAGTTCAACATTTTCCTGACATGATACTCCAAGCCATTTTTGATATGCTGCTGATTCGGCAATTTGACTGCCTGCATACACAAAGCGTATTTCAACTTAATTTAATATACCCCGCAACATTTCCTAAAAAGGTCCTCTTAATACCCGGAGTCTTAGTAGTAGTATTAGTAGTAGTAGCAGTAGAAGTAGTAGTAGTAGCAGTAGAAGTAGTACGATTAGCATGCATGTAGTACATTTAGGTTGGTACAACATCCCCCTCAAAGTGCACCGAAAGTTTCAACTTAATACTCAAAGCTGGCCTGAGAAATAGCCTTTACGGCCCTTTAATAACCTGCCTCCACATAGCGTGTTTCGATTTAGTTCAATATCCCGGTATGCCCTTAGCCTCAGTAGTAATAGTAGTGGCCGTATAGTAGTAGTCGTGTAGTTGTAGTCATAGTGGCACTCGTAGCAATGGTAGTAGTAGCATTAGTAGTACTAATTGCAGTAGAAGTAGTAGTAGTAGTAGTACCAATCGCAGTAGTAGTAGTAGTAGTATTAGTATATACATTTTGCCTAAATGAACACCGCCCTTAAAATCCACTGAAAGTTTCGACTTTCAGGTGCCTATGGTAGCAGTAGTAGTAGTAGTCGAAGCAATAGTAGTAGTAGTAGAAGTAGCAGTAGCAATAGTTGTAGCAGTAGCGTGCAGATATTGCCTTTTTTGGTCAATTTATCACCCTCTCACCATTTCCTGTAAGTTCCAATTTAATCACACAGTCATTCCAAAGTTACGCCCCTTCGACAACCCGTATGCCCAAAATATTGTTTTGATTTAGTTCAACAGCCCCTCAACGTTCTCTAAAAGGTTCATCTGAATGCCCTTCGTCTTTTTGGATACTAAAGGTCAAACATGCCCCCTTTCCAAATAATAAATATAATATGTAAATGATTGGTAAATTGCATAACTTGCAGCCCAAGGGATGGGGGAGGAGTCGCCATCCTAAAAGTTATGGTTACTGGCACTGGCAGATCCAGGGGGCCCTGGGCCCCCAAGAGTTTTCTAGTACACTCTTTCACCGTTTTTTTTCCTTTTTGACTCTTTTTTTAGAATAAATTTGTGAATTTTTTGACAATTTTGTCAATTATTGGTACTTTTGTCACATTTGGCCTCGCCAAGATTTGTTCATTGGCGCCCTTGTCAAATTCCCCCCCCCCAAGATTCTACTCTAGATCTGCCCCTGGTTACTGGATTTTATAACTATGTTAAACAAATTGTCCACCTCAAAATTTCGATTGGATGTGTTTGGGGAATTGATGGGCGTGGATACATATTCTGAATGCAAAACAATTGAAGCATTGGAAATTATTCGTTATTGAATTCTGCGGCGTCCTAAGAATCAGAGTAGTAAATTGCCTGGTGATACAATCCTTTTTTGGCCAAATCTCTTTTTGAGCCACCAAACTATTGGATTAAGTCTATGGTTAAAAAAAAATGGACTACTTATCGCATTTACAATGAAAATAAGAAAACGCGATTTGAGACAGAAGTTCATGTGCACCTACGATAAACAACGCAAAACCCCTTCGTCCATCATGGATTTACAATGTATAAGAGCCAAAAAATTCACAGCAAACAGTTTAACTATAATGCTGTGCGTGATTTTTTCTAATAAATAACAGTTTAGCAACAGAACGTCCAGCACTGTCACATGGATACATTTTGACTATCATTCTTTGACCCAAAGGTCACTCACTCGCCGTCGCTGATCTAAAAGACTTTAATGCAAACTATAACCATGTAACAACATGCAGTTAATGTTATCCTTTACAATTATCTTGGCAAACGTTCAGGACAGATGTATCTAATTTCTATTCCGGAGAATCAAAAAATTCCAACGGAAACGTCTTCGCATAAACAAGTGTCTTATTGCAATGGTTTTATTTCTTGGACTTCATCATTTAGATCATGGGATAGGAAAATATTTTCACAAGTAATTATTACAAGCTCATGTCCTTTTGGATAAAAAAAAGGATTAGCATCTTCCAGAGTCATTGCTGGGGAATATGGCACAGAGTGGACGTTTTAGTTGCTGGATAAAGGGACAAATAGCAAGCTTGTTGCCCGACCTTGCTGCGGTGGGGGATCGAATCCTGGGCCCTGTATTGCCAAGTAGATCATCAATCCTCACTGCTGCAACAAGTTCGTGCCTTTTTGACTACAGAAAAAATACTGGAGTTTAAAAAGCTCCAAAAGTTCCCACACAGAGGGAGCAGGTCACATACAACGGGTAGACCGTCCTTTTATGATTTATGAAATTGATAGAAGAACAGAAATTTTTCTGAGTAAAAAGGAGGGAGCTTTCTCCGCAACCTCCACATATACACACTAAATTTTAGCACATATTTTATTGCGATTATTGTTAATAGGCTATCTTTGATATGATGAAACTTTACCGTAAAGGTTGGGTAGATTAGGGGGCAGTTGTCCTTACCATAAATAGCAAATTTAGCTTGTTTTAACATTTAATTTCAGGCTTTACTTTAATTAGGAAAAACACCGTATTTTCGATTTAACACAACCGCTGCGAGAAAAAATCTTACCACTGCCTACATCTGCATGAGCAAAAAGTCTCAGACGGATAAAAGCTAATTTTTCTAGTAAAAGAGCAACAATTTTTATCTGCTCATTTCATCAAACATTAGACCAAAGGATGATTTAGCTATCACACTAGCTTCTTTCGGTGTTAACTTAGTGACGCGGAATAACGGAAAAGCACAATCACGATCCGCTTTGCCTCTACACCTTTTCCCTGCAGAAACAAAGTACAGGCACTTTGTGTAAGAACTGCAAAAGCAAAGCTTTTACATTTGATAGACAAAGCAGTCATTTACTAGACATTGGCGTCCGTGACAAACAGTCATTTTTCACTGAAAGGCCCTTGAAACTATTGAAACTACATAACTACAATTTTGAAACTACAATGGCCTTGAAACTACAATTTTACCGGATGTAAGAAAATGCAGTTGCTGACAGTATGGTTGTTTTCGTTGAAGATTTTCAACAAACCTTAAATAAATAAAAAAACAACAACGGGAAAAAACAGGTAACATGGGCCTAACTATTATTGCCTTGTTATGCCCTTGGCAGGAGGCCATGGCCAGTCGTTGGACTCATAGTATATAGTTGGTATTAGTGTGTATTTCTCCTATGCGTTTTAGTAGTTTTCTTTCGTAGTTTTTTTAGTTGATTTTCGTATTTTACTAGTTCTCTTATGTATTTTTCTGGAGTTTGTGAAATACCATGTATTAGTTTACTCACGTAATAAAATCATATCATATAATCATGGGCCTAACTCTTCAATTCAGATAAGAGTAGAATAACTGAGCTTGACTACTAGCATGACAACAACAACCTAAACCCGGAGAGGCCCTTCTGCTATAAAATTGCAGGTGACAGATTGTCGGGAATATTGTTGACAGTTCAAGATAATTTGGGGACTCTAAGTGAGCTACAGATAAAGGGTAATATATAATTTCTGGCCAAAATTTAAAAAAAAGCTCCAAGGAACTGGCGAAAGAAAAAAATCATTCAGGGGCTTGAATTTTTTTTTTCTTATAGGGAGACATTTTGGATGGGTGAGTGATCTATCTTTTGTTTTAGTGTTCTTTCTTAATCAAATTTAGAAAATTTATTGTTAAAATCGAGGTATTTTAAGAATTGTATGATTTTTTATTTACCAGGTCTTAACAATGTACTATTGTCATGAATAGGTGGGAAGCGAATGAGATAGTTGGCAGAATGGCTCGCATTTCTCTAAAGTTGATGGAAAACATGTGAGCTGCAAGTCGGCCGGAAGATAGTTCTTTTGAACGATCATTACTGGCTCTCAGTGATGTTAACATTGTTCTTCGCAAAAATTGTGAGTAAGAAGCAACAAAATTTATGAGTAAAGTGCAGAGCGGAGCTGCTCGAGCTAAAGCATTCCATTTTAAAGTAACAAAGCATGTTTTGCTCATTATATTTCAGTTTTACGTTGCTTTTGTTAATAATTGGAAAAGATAGGGGTTTCTTTAGTACCCCTTTCTAATTCTAGGAAAAGCCCAAGGATCCCGAAGAGGGTGATACTGATTATTTTGAGCCCACTAGAGTAAAATCGTTATTTAAAAAGCATGACTGAGATGATTCTAATATTTAAAACTTATATCCAGACTGTTTAATATTTGAAAAAAACTGTATAGACAGACAACTGAGTTTCTTGAGAGGAAAAATTTCTTTCATGAAAACCTGTTTTGTTTTAGAAATAGTTATTCCATTAGATCAGACGTCTATGATTAGGGATCCTTTAGTTGGAAAGCTGAAAGTGGCAACTATTAGTTTGGACATTTTAACGATGTTTGACACAGTCAAACATGCTATCCTTTTGGAAAAGCTGGATAACTGCAGCATTAGCGGTAATCGTTTACAGATTATTTTATTATATTAAAGTGACCACTCTCTGTATGTGAAACTGAGATACAAATTCTAGACCCTTTTTCGATATATATATATATATATATATATATATATATATATATATATATATATATATATATATATATATATATATATATATATATATATATATATATATGTATGCCGCCCTGGCCGAGTGGGTTGGTGCGCTGGATTCGGGATCCTGTGTCTGAGAGGACGTGGGTTCGAATTACGGTGTACCCAATTCTTCAGTTTGGGCGGGGGTCAGTGGCGTGATCCTGTAAGCTTAGCCAGAGTCGACCCAGCTCTAAATGGGTACCTGGAGAAATCTGGGGAAGGTAAACAGGAAGGGTGTGCGAAAGCACAGGTTGGCTGGCCCCCAACCCCCCATTGCACTTCCTGGCTGAAGGGCCAAGAAACGGAGATCAGCACCGCCGGTACGGACTGTAAAGTCTAAATGCCGCATTCTTTACCTTTACCTTTATATATATATATATATATATATATATATATATATATATATATATATATATATATATATATATATATATATATATATATATATATATATATATATATATATATATATATATATATATATATATATATATATATATATATATATATATATATATATATATATATATATATATATATATATATATAAATATATATATATATATATATATATATATATATATATATATATATATATATAAATATATACACTCTTAGGAATATATATAACAATCACTGACAGACATTTTTCAAAATCTAGCAAGATGTTATTTGATTAGATAAGGTGAACATAAATCGTATTATCTTCAGAAGAACACAATAAAAATATGATTTAATCTAAAAGACTCCTTAGATAGGTAGTTGTTACACAACTATAATTACTATCATTGCCAGTAATTTATGATCTATAAAATTAACTATTTTACAGTCATAGGTAGCCATTTTACTGTTCAGAAATCAAATACAGTGGGGATTTGGCACAGTGGGCTCAGATTCTAACGACACCAACGCGGTAATTTATTTAATTACAGAGTACAATTTATACCTTTCTGATTTATAAAGTACCAATTGTACAAGGTACACCTATTTGGATAATCACTTCTTATAGCATGTAACCTAAGAGGGAACATAGAAATTTAAAATAAATAAAAGTGGTGTGCTATTTTAAAATAGAAACAGACGCCAAGTTCTTATGTAATTTCATCTATATTTTAAGATGTTCCACTTGCTGTGTTGTTTTTACACTGTTATTTCTATTTGGTTTATGATAGAGTTCATTACAAAAAAAAACAGCTGGTTGGGAATCAAAGAAAAGAAGCTGAAAAGTAATAAAAAAATTGGACCTTTTTGTTCGATATGGGTCATTAAAAGCATTGTTTGTTTTTTTATATATTCGATATTGCACAATTGATCCACTCATCAAGTTTTAAATTTGCTCTATATTCATCTTAGACAAAATTAATTTTTCTCCTTTTTTAATTGACATCATCTATCTATTAATAATAATATTGGCAAGGTCAGTGATTAAGCTTTATAAATATTAGTAAAGTTGACGCTAGTCCACCGGAAAGGCGAGTGGGTCTAGTGGTGTTCTCTGCAATGGGCTCCTTAGACACGAAAACATCAATGTAGCCAGGTTTCACACAGTCCAAGGTGAGATATGCTCACACAGCCACTAACGTTGATGTTGGGGGGAGAATTGAGAATCATAATTTCAAACCCCAGTTGGGATGAAGAGACATGCGTGAGACAAATTTTAAGCATTTCAAAACTAAAAATCGTCTAGAGTATTACCATGTCCTTTTTATTGACGTTACCATGAATAATTCGTTAAAAAAGAAGTACAGAAATAGCAGACAGCGAGAGGGTTAATAGCATAAAGACCTTACCTTATATCTATTAGCCCCTTCATCGCTATTGAATTGCCATTCTGCAACGGGGGTTGGTGATCCTTGAAAAGAGACTGATATCTCTGCTTTGCATCCTTCTTTAAATTGAAATGAAGGAGGAATTCCGTTAAAGTAAGGGGTTATTGATGGACCTTTAGATGGTGGCAACAAAAGTTCGTCTGAAACAAATTCAAGATTATTATCAATTGTAATAGGGTAAGATCAATCATATTCACGATTAAACACACATAAAATAAATCACTATAGGCTACTATTCCTCCAAAGGGTCCTAGGCATGTAAGAAGGGGGAAGACATGCGATTTCCTTAGTCAAAGAAAAACGTCACTTTCTAGCTTACACAGAGATGAGAAGAAAGAAAAAAAGAAAAGAATTTTTTGTAGAATGCAAGAATTAAATAGATTAGATAGATTAAATAAATCAATTAGAATAAATAGACTCGTATGAATCCAGCGCAAGAAAATAATAAAGAAAAAATAATAATAATTGTGGCCTTCCTATGGCTCACAACCTAATGTCTTGTCATACGAAAATTTCTTAAGAGATACAAAAAGTGTGACAAACCGTAAACACAAAGACTAAATGCAAGAGAAAACAAATTAAGAAAGAACCCCACTGAAGCCCCTTGATGGTCTTATACCACTGATAGCCTGAGTGAAAAGTTCATTCACTGTTGGTAAGAAGAGAGTACATAAAGAAGAAAAACAAGGATAGTTCCAGGAAGTGAAAATGAAAAAAAAAAGTGCAAATACTAGCTAAGTGGTTAACTGACATCTTAAACACTGACAGTTGTTTAAAAATGAAATTCAAAGATATTCAATGAAATCAACCATGAAGAATTGGCACGGTTTAGCCCACCATTAAACAGTTATTTTTTTCCAGGAAATGGCTCTTCAGTTGTTCTAAGGTTATATTAGTTTTTTTTCCTAACGATTACTATTCAGGTTTCTTTGTATTCTAGAGAAACATAATAAATCTTGTGGCTGACCGCAATTCCTCTTTTATTCAATAATTTCACTGTGATTTCATTGGAGAAAGTGAGACAATTTAGAAAAAATTATAAATCAAACAGTTCGTGGTAACGAACTGTAGTAAGGAGCGACCCGGCTCAATAGTAAACGAAACTCTAAAAAACGAAATTTTGATGGAATCTCATCAAATTTAGTCTTTGTCAGCAAAAGTTACGAGCCTGAGAAAATTTGCCTTATTTTGGAAAATAGGGGGAAACACCCCCTAACAAATCACGGGTGCGTGTTTATTTTTTTTCCAGGGGTCATCGTATCGACCAAGTGGTCCTAGAATGTTGCAAGAGGGCTCATTTTAACGGAAATAAAAAGTTCTAGTGCTCTTTTTAAGTGACCAAAAAATTGGAGGGCACTTAGGCCCCCTCCCACGCTCATTTTTTTCCCAAAGTCAACGGATCAAAATTTTGAGATAGCCATTTTGTTCCGCGTAGTCGAAAACCATAATAACTATGTCTTTGGGAATGACTTGCTCCTTCCCAAAGTCAACGGATCAAAATTTTGAGATAGCCATTTTGTTCCGCGTAGTCGAAAACCATAATAACTATGTCTTTGGGAATGACTTGCTCCCCCACAATCCCTGGGAGAGGGGCTGCAAGTTACAAACTTTGACCAGTGTTTACATATAGTAATGGTTATTGGGGAGTGTACAGACGTTTCAGGGGGATTTTTTTGGTTTGGGAGTGGGGCTGAGGGGAGAGGGCTATGTGGCAGGATCTTTCCTTGGAGGAATATGTCATGGGGGAAGAAAAATTCAATGAAAAGGGCGCAGGATTTTCTAGCATTACTATAAAAAAAAACAATGAAAAAATAAACATGAAAAGTTTCTTCAATTGAAAGTAAGGAGTAGCATTGAAAATTAAAACGAACAGAGATTATTACGCATATGAGGGGTTCTAAAAATACTTTAGCATAAAGAGCGAGGTATTTAGGAGGAGATAAATACCTCGCTCTTTATGCTTAAGTATTTTTACTAATTTCAACCATTTATTCTACGGCCTTTCTGATTCAGGGGTCATTCTTAAAGAATTGGGACAAAACTTACGATTTAGTTTAAAGAGCAAGGTATTAACGAAGGTACAAACCCCCTCCTATACGTAATAAAAATATAAGAATATAAAAGTTTGTTACGTAAGTTAATTCTTAAGTTACGTATATTTTTTACTAATAAAAACGTTCGTAAAAAATTAAAAGTTCTAGTTGCCTTTTTAAGTAACCGAATAATTGGAGGGCAACTAGGCCTCCTTCCCCACCCCTTATTTCTCAAAATCGTCTGATCAAAACTAAGAGAAAGCCATTTAGCCAAAAAAGAATTAATATACAAATTTCATTTTAATAATTTATGTGCGGAGAGCCAAAATCAAACATGCATTAATTCAAAAACGTTCAGAAATTAAATAAAAAAAAATAGTTTTTTAACTGAAAGTAAGGAGCGACATTAAAACTTAAAACGAACAGAAATTACTCCGTATATGAAATGGGTTGTCCCCTCCGCAATCCCTCGCTCTTTACGCTAAAGTTTGACTCTTTGCCACAATTCTGCTTCTTAAAACAATTAGAAGCTTTAGCGTAAAGAGCGAGGGATTGCGGAGGGGACAACCCATTTCATATACGGAGTAATTTCTGTTCATTTTAAGTTTTAATGTCGCTCCTTACTTTCAGTTAAAAAAACTAGTTTTTTTTTTATTTAATCAGAAGAGAAACCGTTCCGTACTAATAATGTTCCTGCTAATTACAAATTTGTGACTCTTATGCCTAGCCTACCAGCGGCTACAAAACTGATAGACATGAATTGTTACTTTTATATCGCCAATATCGCCATAATGCATAAGAGAAATTGTTCATTATTACATTGGATTATAGATGGACCTACACAGATGCATCTTACAATGCATCTGTGATAAATATTATATTTCAATAATTTGGGTCCACTTCCATGCGACTGTCCTATTGTTCTGACGAAGGTGCATTTTCAGAGGCGTCCCTCTTCCCTTAATTTTGAAAAATACCCTATAAAAATTGTTTCGTAATTTTAGTGATAAAATTGAAAAGTAAAGTATTCCCCCCCAGACTTTGGAAAATACATTCCTCTCTAAATTTTTGTGAAAACCGATACCACTGGACCTTTTATTTACCTTTAAGCCATTTTGTCAGAAAGGTCTATCTTAATATTCTTATCCAACGCTATATGGCACTAACCATCGGGAAACTTGATGGTTTTCAAGGGGCTGTATCCGATCAGTTTTGACCACAGAAAAGGGCAATACAAATCAGATTTTTAATTAAAATGAGTTCTTCATCAACTCTCGTATCAGCCATAGGGTAGATATACAATACAGTTATGAAAACTCCTATCTTGCCCCTGAGAAGCTTTTGGTACAGAGCTCTGAACTTGGCGCCTCCTAGATCGTACTACAACACCATAGGCAGGAACGCGATTTTGTTTTGTTTATCCAATTGCTCCGATCTTTTAGATTCAGACTGCCAGTTTCCTGTCTCCACCCGCTAGCATCGCTACCGCGCACTGTGTCCCAAAAATAAATCGAGTTTTCATAACTGTATTGCATATATAAGCTTTGATATCAGCCAACATCCGTTAAATAAATTAAGCATGCGAAGATAATACAAGAGAGAAATATTACTCTTTACTATGTCAGTGCTGTTGGTTTGACCGTGACAGAATATGGGAGAATTAAGAAAAGGCAGGAAAGCTCAAAGACGGGCAAGTATTACCGAGGCAAATATCGCAGAAACTACGAATTTTTTAATGAAGGTATCGAATCATGGGCCGTACTTAAAGAACTTGTTTTCCCTTTAAACATTATGACGACAGTAAACATTCAAATTTTTGACTTTTCGTATATCATCTGATTTTCTTTTCGTTTTCTATGAATTTATATTCAAATTTATGTTACAATTTGTTTACAGGCAAATTTTAAATTATCTACTTTCATTATATTCGACAATGTCACTCGAAATGCTTAACTCTGGGACAAGTTTATAATAATAGTAGCAGTACCCAACTTACACGCATTTAAATCATCTCGAAGTGACGGTAATTAGTCTTTCTACAATTTTGGTCACTTTTCGGGTTGTGCAATGGCTATTTAAAGATCTTTTCCCATAGATGGCAAGAAAAATAAACACGATTGGGTCCATGTTGCTAATCTGTATTTTAGCATATATTTGTCAGTTGATTTATTGGCAATCACTTGAAGATTTTCATAACGAATCATCCAATGTGATTGTTACAAAAATAAACGTTTTTCACATTTAAGGTAATGAATGTATACTTTCATATGTTGTTTTTCAAGATCGAATTTTGATTGTTTAAAATCGAGTGTGGTCAACCTTAAATGATATTCCAACTCTCCTTAATTTTTCAGTAACGTATGCACAATTCTATAATCCATCAATGCCTTAGTGAACTATGGAATTTGGATTTTAATTTGCGCATAGTTAATAAATTTTACGCTTGGCAAGTCACAGATCATTAATGATTTCCGTCTTTATCAAAAGCCAAAACTTAAAGAGTACATTAGAAAAAGTAAAAGGAGGGGGAAACGGTCATTTTTTAGTCCAAGTTATTTTGGTTTTGCAAAAAAAAATAGTTTCTTGAAATGTACGTAATATAGCTAATAAAATGCTAAGAAGTGCCAACAAAACTATCGTCAAACTTAAACGTAAAGTTTACACAAGTTAATCCCAGGAAAAATCAACCAATGCCAAACTCAAACCACGAAAAATAAACCCAAAACAAAAATCAACCAGTGCAAAACTCAAACCACGAAAAATAAACCCAAAACAAAAATCAACCAATGCAAAACTCAAACCACGAAAAATAAACCCAAAACAAAAATCAACCAATGCAAAACTCAAACCACGAAAAATAAACCCAAAACAAAAATCAACCAGTGCAAAACTCAAACCACGAAAAATAAACCCAAAACAAAAATCAACCAATGCAAAACTCGGTTCTTTGACTTTTCTTCATTTAGACATTTCCTTTCCAGAAGGTCAAAAGGTGAATTAGTACTGTCGTTTTTTCAAGGTAACAAGAGAAATAGACAAGAATGCAGCACGCTTGGAGGACCAAAAAGAGGAGAGACCCTGCACTGAACACTTTCAAAGTAAGTGTCCGTCCTTGAAAATATGTTTACTGATTGTTTTTCAAATAAATATTCGACGAAATGAATCCTAAATAAAAAAAAAGAGTGAATAGTAGGTCCTGCATTTTTAGCGGCATGGAACCATTAAGGAAGACATGAATAAACAGAAGAATATCTTGAAATTTGCACAGTAATTGATGTTAACAACATTCAAATTTTTGTCTTTTGTAATAGTATCTTTGACAGCATTTTATTTGACCCTTATCTGTTTGGCTTATGTTCTAGATTCTTTTGTCACTTGATTCAGAAGTCTTTGCGGTTTTTATATGACATTTAGTATTAAATACAATAAAAAAAAGAGCCAGCAGATGGTCGCCAAGCTTTGTCAAGCAAAAAAAAACAATAAAAAATAAAACAAAACTGGGAAAAATACTAAAAACCAAGAAAAGAGCTACAGTAAGAACAGAAAAGATAACTGTTCTTATCATATATCTGTTGTATCAAACAAAAGCTATTATTCAAAAAGTATTTTAGTCTAAGGAAAAAAGAATATAGATTTACTCTTGGAACTGTGAAAGGGCAAGTGCTATTATGAACATACCCAAACTTCTTCTTCGTATGCATTCCCGCATTTGCAAATCTGCAAACACTCTCCCCCCCCCCTGAGAAATGGAGCAATAATGGTGAAGAATATACCTTGCCCTTATGTGAACTAGCGTGCCCCAAATTATTAAATAAAAACAGTGCAACGTTGTTACTTTAAACAAATAATCTCTGTGTTTGTTTTCCTATATAATTTCCTCGGCCAAAATAAGCTTCGTTTAACGCTCCGAAGAAATAAATTTCATGGTTTCCTGCTAACAGTTGGTTTATAATGATTCTACAGCACTTGTTGTATGTTTTTTCCATTTTTAAAACTAATTATTAATTAATTCCAGTTAAATTCATTCCATGAATTTAGCATTAATTAATTAAATTATTTAAATTATTTAAAGATTAACTAAAACATTAATTAATTCCAGGTTGAATTAATTCCAGCTACTTTGCGATTTTGAGTTCTAGAGAATCCTATAAAAGTTCGTTATAGAAAAAAAAGCTTCCTCTGCATCCAACCTGATTCTTCAGTTGACCTACTATGTTGAGTCAAAAAAGAAAGTTTGTGCGATACGAACTAGAATTATGTTAGGATGAAAGGGGGGAAATTCAGCCATAAAGCTTCACCGTTCCTGCCTATCTTAACCGATATATTTTAAGAAATAACTTAAAAATACTTACAAAACATTTTTTTCAAATAAAAGTAAAGAGCCATATTAAACTTAAGGCCTTCAGGAATAAATTCCTAGAATAATTCAAGCTCAAAACGACCAAAAATTACTATTAAAGAATAAATGAAGCTCAAAACGAGCAGAAATTAAAATGAACTATCATAGTTAATGAAATTTCAGCAGTACAAGATTTTATGTTACTTTAGTTTCTATTTTTGTTTTCCATGTTGTAAGTACAAAAGAAAATATTTGTATTATGATTTGTTTTCAGTAAAACGCAAATGATGCAGTAGGCTTTATACTTCTGCAGTTAGGGAATGACGCAATAGCCAAACTCTTGGTTGTAGTTATTGTGTTCGTTTTAAGATTGGTTTGAAAATTCAATTTAAGTTTTATTCATTTTAAGATTTATTTATTCATTTATATTTAGTACCTATTGTATGTTTGTTTGCTATGACTGTTATTTCTGTTCGCTTTGTGTTTCAATTATTCTTTAATAGTAGTTTCTAGTGGCTTTCAGCTTGAATTAATGTAGGAATTTATTTCTGGCGGTCTTAAGTCTAATATGACTCTTTACTATTCATTGAAAAACTTATACTTGGGAAAGTTTTTTAATTAATTTCTTTTCATTTTTATTTGCCAAGGATTAAAGTTTTTCAACATTCCCCATTTCAACATAAAGTTTTTTTCAACATTAAAGTTTCATCAAAGTGTCGAAACATCAATGTGATCTTTTTTCCAAAATTAAAGTCTCAGAGTTCAACATCCCCCTCAGCATTCTCCGAGAGTAGTCACAAGTAGATATAGTAACAGTTGCAAGCAGTCGCAGTCACAGTTGAAAGTTGTCACAGTTGGAAGTAGTCACAGTTTCAAAAACAACCAGTCTCACTCGAAACTGCAATAGTAGCAGTAGCAATAGTGGCCCTGAACGTTTCAATTTAATGCCCTGATTTATTCCTAAGATATTGCGGATTGCGGATATGCATTTTTGATAACTTGGATACATATAGTTTCTTTTGATTTAGCACAACATACACTTCATCATGTGAGAAAAGTTTGCCTCCATAATACCCTTTAGCCTTTTCAGACATATCCAGGATCAAACATTCTCCTTTTCCTAATGGTAAATCCTGCATTTAAAAAATGGACAAATTGCATAATATACAATTCTTGCCCCGGGGCTTCGGGGGCAAGGCATCCACAGAGGCTTAGCTATTAGACGTTACAACTATTTCGAAAAAAATAACTTTTTAAGATCTCTATCAGTTATAAGGTGAAAATCTAAAAGAGAAAAAGGGGGGGGGTATGGCTGTTCTTCTGGCTGTTCTTCTTTCCTTTTTCAACATGCCTCCCCCTTGACATTTTATTAAAGTTTTACCTTAATATTCTTAGCCTTTTTGGAGACTCAGGATAAAACATGCAACCTTTCCCCCAAAAAACAGCAAAGTATATAAACAACAGGCAATTTATACAACTTACAACAGTTGCCCTAGGGGCTGTGTGGGTTAGGCCATCCCAAGACATATGGCTATTTGACTTTATCAGCTATTTTGAACAAGATGGCTATTCCAAAATTTTGACCAGATATGACTAGTGGGAAGGGGACTTGTTGCCCTTCGACCACTTTTCAAAATCTTCTTCAACTCGCTCTGACAGTTTAAACCTAATGCCCTCAGCTGTTCTTGCAATAATGCAGATACTCTTTTTTGATAAAAATGATGCACATGGATCTTAGGTTTAGTTTAACATGCCCCTGAACATTCACCGAAGTTTCACTGTAATACCCTTATATGTCCTTCTGACAACCAGCACGCACACAGTGCGTTTCATTGGGTTCAGCCTCCCCCTCCAAAGCTTTGGGGGGCTATGTGATCCCAATAGGTACAGTTATTTGAGTTTTTGACTATTTTGAACCAGATGTCTATTTTAAAATTTTTATCAAATATTTTCAGAGGGATTACAACAACAAAAAACATAGGAGGAGGTTGACAGCCTTCCAACCACTTTCCAATATCCCTCCCAATGTGTCCTGAGAGTTTTAACTCAATGCCCTGCACCCTTCTTAAAATATTAGAGATCCTCCTTTTTGAACTAGATGAACAAAGTGCCTTTTGATTTAGTATAATATACCCCTCAAGAATCTCTAACGTTTTACTTTAATGCCCTTAGCCTTTTCGGGTAGACCCGGAATCAAATATTTTTCCCCCTTTTTCCAATGATTAATTTAAAAAAAAATACATAAGTACAGAGCTCCATTAACCCAAGAAAGAGCAAAAATAAAGTCAAATAATCTTTCAAGCGTAAAACTACCACAAATCACTAATAATAAACAAATGAAACTCAAAACGAACAGAAATTACAATAAAAAGCCGAGTCCAGCAAGAAATAAAATGAATAGGACTGATAACCCCTATGATAACCTCAAGACCAGAACACTATTTGCGCTTTACTGAAAAATAAAAACAACAAAAAATAAACATAAACAAATGACCGTGGATTGTCAGTTAAATTGTCATATACTGACATTTCTTTGTTAAGGTTTTGATCATTTTTCATTTATGAAAGTATGAAAGGTGAAAACATCTCAAATGTATTTTGTTTTCGGTAAAGCGCAAATTGTGTTCTGGTCTTGAGAAGGCATAGGCGTTATCTGGCCTGCTCATTTTAATTTTTGCTCTTTTTGAGTTTGACTTAGCTATTTATTGTAATTTCTGTTCGTTCTGAGTTTCATTTATTTATTGATAGTGATTTGTGGTAGTTTTACGCTTGGAAGATTATTTGACTTTATTTTTGCTCATTCTAAGCTTAATGGAGCTCTTTACTTTTCTTTGGAAAACTTGTCTCGAGGAAAGATTTTTAAAATTAATTTTCGTTCGTTTTGTTTTAGTTCGTTTTGTTTTAATTGACATAGTCTTTTTCATGGAATTTTTCATTTGTAAATCTTTTCAGTTTTCTTCTATAAGAAACCATAGCATGGATTGCTATTTGTATGTTGGAGAAACTTTTTCAACAAATTTTTAATTTAATTTAAAGCTTTTGAAGTTGACCAGAATAATGAAACTTAATATCATTCCCGAAAGATTCTATCTCTGCTCCTTGACAACCTGGATATACTTAAACTCTTTTTATTTATTTGAATTGTACGAGCAGAAGTAGTAATAGTAGTATCCCCAAAAGTTTCAACCTAATACCCCAGTCGTTTTTGATAGTGCTAAGGTGTCTTATTGGCAACCATTTAACACAATTCCTTTGGATTTATTTTAAAGTGACATTTAGTTTTCAAGCATAATGAGACAATTGTGTAATTGTGGAGGCGGGGGGGGTTGACATGCCTAATATCCCTAAAGACATAGTTGCTAGTTAAAAACATAGTGGACCGTTCTACTATGCTGAACCAAATGGCTGTCTCAAAATTTTGACTGGATGCGCTTGGAAAAATGAATAGGATAGAGAGAAGGGCTGCTTGACCTCCTATCTCTTGTTATTCTTAAAAAGAGCACCAGATCCTCGCGCTGTAACTGGAGTACAAGGGAGAGGAGTTCCCCTTCACGTATCTAGTAAAAACATTTAAACAAGTAAAAACAAAATGAAAACTTTTAATTTATATTGTTTTCTGTAAAGTGCAAATTTTGGTCTTGAGAAGTCATGGAGGTTGTCAGCCCTACTCATGTTAATTTTTACTCGTTTTGAGTTTGACACGGTTATTAGTAAAGACGGTGGGAGCAGTGAAGATGTTAAAAGAAGAATAGCTAAGGCTCAGGGTGTTTTTTCACAGTTAAAAAAGTTTGGAAGAATAGGAAGATAAGTCTGCAAACCAAGATTAGAATTTTGGAATCTACAGTGATGACAGTGGTCAAATGTGACTCTGAAGCATAGGCGCTCTGAAAAGCGGATGAAGATTTACTAGATGTTTTCCAGAGAAATTGCCTACGGATTGTTCTGGGTACCCGGCTGACTGACCGTATTTCAAACAGTAGGCTGTACGAAAAATGTGGTTCAATCCCGCTTTCTAGGGCTATAATGAAAGAAAGGTTGAGATGGTTAGGCCATGTTCTGCGGATGAAGGATGACAGATTGCCAAAGATTGTCCTTTTTGGCCAACCGTTTGGGGCTACAACGAAAAGGAGGTCGTCCTTGTCTGAGTTGGGAGGATGTCATAAATAAAGATTTAAAGGAAATGGGAACTTCCCGGGAGGGTATAAAGAGGGATGCCTTGAATAGATTAGGCTAGAAGAGGAGCATGCGTAGCTGTGTTGGCCTCAGGCGGCTTGGTGCTGCAGTGAGTTATTATTAGTAGTAGTAGTAGTGGTATTCATTGTATGATTTAAATCATGCAATGATTTAATTAAACTCCGACGGCTTTGGGGGGTTGTCATCCTCAAAGACATAATTTCCAGACCTTTCAATTACGTTGAACAAAATGGCTATCTTAAAATTTTGATTGGATATGTGTGGGGAAATGTTAGGCATAGGAGGGGGATTAGTTAGCCTCCAATCACTTTCGAATGTTAAAAAGGGCACTTGCTCTTTCAATTTTTAATCGATGAGCTGTTTTCGAAGTTTGTTTGACAATAAATGGCCACGAATTAATGTAACCTCTCAAAATAAACTCAAAATAATGTAACCTTTCAAAAGCCTAAAGTCGCCCAAACAAGGGGGTGACTTCGGAGAAACATGGGGCATTGCCAGACATTCATTAATTAATTATTGGAATAACGTTTTCAGATAATATTAACATTTAATTCAGATAATATACAAGTTAAATGTAACACTTAATTTATTTTTTGGGAAATTGGGCCAAATCACAGTCAAATACAACGACTTTGGCTGTTTGGTCAGTTCTTCCTACTGAAACCGGTGCAGGAAGCTTCATGGTAATCTCTTGGAAGTCAGTTTCAGCACAATCTCGGCATTCAGAGAAGATAAACTTCCCACCAGACTTGTGCATGTAGTTTATTTTTTCTACTCTACCACTTCCCCAACATAATAAACAGCAGAGTTTTGCTTCTTTCCCACCGTGAGCCTTATAAGCACAATATTTCCACAAAAAACTCTTCATCAGTTTCAAACTCACTGATACTTGCACAATGTAAAGACTCGTCAATCGACTTGTGGTTGAGCTGTACATCTATGTCTGAAAAGCTGTGTCCAGTTTCATCAGCAATGAATGAAATTTGTTGACTTAGCTCAGTCCCAGCTTCTAGCGCTCTTTTTCTTTCTTTTTTCTAGCGTTTCTGTCAGAATTCTACTTTTGCCGTTCTTACAGTGTTTTATGCGGACCCGCTTGTATTTTGCCTTTGGATATGGTCTGATGCTTTCAGGAGTTAGGGCCATGGACAAGCTTGATGTTGGCTGCTGTTGATCCATCAAGAAAGAATATGATTCACGAAATAAACCACGGTAAGGATTATCTGTATTGGAAGGTTCTGGAGCATTCTATTCAGCTCGATATGGGCGGTTTGTCGCCTCAGCTGGCAGAAAATCAACTTCTGTGAATACATTCAGATTTAAAGGCCAGATTCCTGCCTCCTCAAAACCAGCTGTGATGCTTTGAGATTTCAGATTTTCCAGAAAGGAATACTTACAAAACTTCGCTATTTCATGTATTGAAATTCTCTTATCATGGTTTAACTGTATCCAATTGTCAAACTACTCCCTGACGGGATGCTTTAGTGGTGCATACACTGAAACATCAAGGGTTGGCCACGATGGGAGCAATGGGGAGAAAACATTGGGAGGTGAATGCCGTTAGCTTTACAAGGAAACTACTTCTACTGGAATATGGCTTTCATGATTATCAAACAAGAGTAAAACAGGGTCTTTTTTACTAGAATTGGTCCTCTTTTAGAAAGTGTTCCATGGAACAAAGGAAATTGTCTGAGGCCATCCCTCCAGTGCGACGGGCCAAGCCAATGCATGCCGGTGGTCCATCTCGATACATCTTCTCTAGAGCTTTGACTCTTGGAAAAACAAACACTGGTGGAATTGTCTGGCCAGTTACAGGTACAAAGCATAGCATTGTGGTATTTTCCCCTCTTTTTGCTGACATGGTCTTTACCAACTGTATTGCTCCCCATTCAGTAATCACCTTTGGGGTCTGCACAACTGTGGGTCCTCCCCTTTTGTCGCAGCTCCAAATTCAACCAGGAGGAAAATGACACGATCAAAATATGGTATTTGACATCTCAAGATTTTCATCGGATGCCTTTGGAGGAAAGAGGCTGTGGGGGAGGGACTCATTGCCCTGCTCCTTTTAACTCTTAAAGGGGGAACAAGAACTTTCAATTTCCAATTGAATAAGCTCCCTTCAAAGTTAATACAACCAATCCTTCCGAAAAACCTTATATGTAAAAAAAAAATACAAAGTAGAGACAATAAGGAAAATCTTTTCAAGACAGTGGAAATTATTTCTGTAGATATTTATATATATATATATATATATATATATATATATATATATATATATATATATATATATAATATATATATATATATATATATATATATATATATATATATATATATATATATATATATATATATAAATGAACTTACATCAAATTGTGAGGATTAAAACTGGATAATTAAAAACACTTTTTAAAACTTTTTTTTAAAATAGCCCTAGCATCATTACTTCAACGAAGTTCAACCAGGACTGGGGAAAAAGAATGAAATGAGAGTATAAGCTCATTCAAACTACAGAGAATAAAATGATTAGATGCATTTTCTTAAAGCTAATCTTGCTTGTTTAGCAGACTGTCTCAAAGGCCTTTTCGTAGTTGGTTCAGTACTATTATAAATCGGTTTAGTAAAATATTTTGTTAGATCATTTTTAATTAAATTTGAGTATAAAGAATTTAGTGAGTATTCCCCTAAGTCCCTGTTCCAAGAAATATTATTATTTATTTTGAGATTAATTTCGATTGATTCTCGAACCACCTGTTTTATTCCCAAATCATTACTGATGAGTGAAGAGTTTTCAAAAAGTATCATGTGGGACGGATTATTAAATATATGCCAACCTAAACCCGAATCAAAGGAGTTGTTGGAACTATTTGAAATTAAGGCCTTGTCTATGTCATTTTTATGCTGTTGTAACCGTTGTAACCTTCTATTATAATAACTAAAGCAGACAAAAGCAATTCACTTGTTGTCATGAATACGACAGACTATGACAACAAAATTCTTTCGCATTTAAATGACACAATTACATATAAAACAATAACTCATGATCCTACTAATCAGTACACTAATAATATTATAAATGAATAAAGCAGCTAAAACAAAATGGTAAAATCACCCCACAACTATACAATAAATTTTTTCCCCGTGGTAGTTTCTGTCCTAAACTCTACGGTTTACCAAAAATACATAAACAGGGTATTCCCTTAAGACCTATCGTAGCTTGTACTAAAGCCCCCGCTGCCAATATTGGAAAATGGCTTTGCACAGCTTTCAAACCTTTATTGTATTCTCAAAATTCTTATATTCGTAACTCGGCAGATTTGGTTAAAAAACTTAGTAACACAAGTATTTCAGAAAACACAATAGTTAGTAGTTTTGACATTGTTTCCATGTATACAAATATAGATGTAACTATTTCAGAGGAATTATTAAAAAATAAAATAGAAGAAAATTACCACTTGATCGAGACTTCAGCGACAGGAATTGATTGTGAAGTTGAAGTTTTAATGACTCCTGTTAAAATTTGTAATAAGTTTTCTATGTATTTTCAATTTCGCGATTCCTTTTATCAACAAAAAAATGGGTTACCCATGGGGGCACCTTTATCCGGGCTACTAGCAAATATTTACGTCGAGAATCTTGAGAATTGGGCATTGAACTCTTATTTTTTAAAACACGTCTATTGGGGTCGTTATATGGATGACGTAATTTCACTTTGGAATTATGGAGAAGCTGAGCTTCGGGGCTTCTTAGATCATCTTAACACTTATGACCGAAATATGTAGTTCACCATAGAAGTTGAAATTGATAATGAACTACCGTTTTTAGATGTATTAATTATTCGTAATGCTGATAAACTGGCTTTTACTATATATCAAAAGCCAACACAAAACAATCGATATCTTCACTTTAATTCAAATCACCCCCCACAAGCTAAAAGAGCAGTTGTAACTTCCCTCAAAACAAAAGACTTGTTTGCTTCAAAAACAAGTTACATGGTTTTTAGAAGGACTGGTGAGCCCCAAGATTTACCTTCAGATATTAAGTACAATGGTGTTTCTTTGAAACAAGTCCGAGAAACGCGTTACCTCGGGTTTCTTCTTGACTTCAAACTGAGTTGGAAGGCGTACAGTGACCTAGTTTCCTGCAAAGTGTCGAGACGAGTTGGAATGCTGAGGCATCTAAAAAGTGTGCTTCCTTTGAAAGTTTTAATGTCACTGTACCATACTTTAATAGCGTCGTATATAAATTATGGTTGTTTAATCTGGGCTAGTAACTTTCAGTCTAATTACAGGAGAGTTCAAGTGCAACAGAATAAAGCAATTAGAATTCTAGGAAATTATGATCGTGGAAGCGCTAGCACTGTCTCTATATATAAGAGGTTTGATATTTTGGATGTTGGAAAAATCAGAGACATGCAGATTGGTATTTTAGTATATCAGTGTCTACATAATTTAGGGCCTGATATTTTTAATGATTTTTTTAGCTTGGGTTCTTCCTATCATCATTATGACATGCGAAATTCAAATAATCTTGTTCATGAGTTTCGGAATACTTCCCGGTCGGCTCATGTCATCAGATACATGGGACCGTCCGTCTGGAATCCATTCCCACAGCAAGTTAAGGAATCAGAAAGTCTGCCTCAGCTGAAACGACGCCTCAAGGCCCATCTTCTGAACAATTAGTAATGTTGAGTATTTTAGATTGAGAGAAGGGTATCTCCCCCCATTTTGTTAAATTGACCATTAGTTTTTGTTTTGTTTTCTTTTTTTCGTGTTTTTTTGTTTTTTTTTGTAGTTTATTTATCTTATTTATTTTTCTTTTTGATGTAAGTGAAATATTTTAAAGAAATGGATCGTATTTGATGTCAGCTATGCTTACAGGCCATTGCGGCCTATTTTTTTTTAGCTGATGAATGAAAGTTTATTGTATTGTTTTTTGAATAAAATTACCTACCTACCTACCTCATTGATCGTGCCCTGAATATTTGCTCCAATTCATATATAAATGCAGAAATAAACTTTATCAGAGATATTCTGTTTGGTAATGGATACCCCATTCCTTTTGTCAATAAAATAATTAACCGTAGAATAAAAAGACATTCTTGTAAAATCGAAGAAGATACTTCACAATGTGAGGCTACTGATAAGCCCTCAAATACTGTCTATCTTCCGTATATCCCAAAGATCACAACAAAATTAAACAATATTTGCACAAAAAATAATCTGTACGTAGTTTTTACTAATAATTTTAAAATCATCAATTTCTTAAATTCGGGTAAAGATAAGACCCCAGTTACTCGCCAAAGAGGGGTCTATCAAATACCTTGTGATTGCGGAAAATACTATGTCGGCAGGACCCATCAGAATCTAGACAAACGGTTACAACAGCATAAAAATGACATAGACAAGGCCTTAATTTCAAAAAGTTCCAACAACTCCTTTGATTCGGCTTTAGGTTGGCATATATTTAATAATCCGTCCCACATGATACTTTTTGAGAACTCTTCACTCATCAGTAATGATTTGGGAATAAAACAGGTGGTTCGAGAATCAATCGAAATTAATCTCAAAATAAATAATAATATTTCTTTGAACAGGGACTTAGGGGAATACTCACTAAATTCTTTATACTCAAATTTAATTATAAATGATCTAACAAAATATTTTACTAAACCGATTTATAATAGTACTGAACCAACTACGAAAAGGCCTTTGAGACAGGCTGCTAAACAAGCAAGATTAGCTTTAAGAAATTGCATCTAATCATTTTATTCTCTGTAGTTTGAATGAGCTTATATTCTCATTTCATTCTTTTTCGCCAGTCCTGGTTGAACTTCGTTGAAGTAAGGATGCTAGGGCTATTTTTAAAAAAAAGTTTTAAAAAGTGTTTTTAATTATTCAGTTTTAATCCTCACAATTTGATGTAAGTTCATTTATATATACATACATATATATATATATATATATATATATATATATATATATATATATATATATATATATATATATATATATATGTATATATATATGTATATATATATATATATATATATATATATATATATATATATATATATATATATATATATATATATATATATATATATATATATATATATATATATATATATATGTATATATATATATATATATATATATATATATATATATATATATATATATATATATATATATATATATATATATATATATATATATATATATATATATATATATATATATATATATATATATATATATATATATATATATATTATATATATATATATATATTTATATATATATATATATATATATATATATATATATATATATATATATATATATATATATATATATATATAGTTTCTCTCTTATTCTTGTATTGTGCTGAAGACGGCCCTTGGACATAGGGCCGAAATATCTACAGAAATAATTTCCACTGTCTTGAAAAGATTTTCCCTATTGTCTCTACTTTGTATTTTTTGTTATGGAAAGGCAGTGTGGTCTTCGTCGCTATTTTAACCTTATATGTTAACAATGGGTAACTTACATAAGTTACAGCCCTTTTCCCGGGGTCTGTGTTGGATTTGTCAACCCATGAGTTATAGTTATTCGACCTTTGAACTATTTTTTAACCAAACAGCTGTCTCAAAATTTTGATCGGATGTATTAGGGGACAAGGGTGTCAGGAGAGGGGGTGATATCCCTTCGATCACTTTTGACTCTTTAGAAAAGCACTAGAACTTCCGATTTCCAATCGAAAGAGCCCCTTCCGAAGTTTATACGACCATCGCTCTCATATGAAGTGCCCCGGGGAAATAAATCATAATAAAACATTGAAACATTATGGTCTTCACTATAAATAACGCTATAGCGTTGCCTCTGATGTAAACAGAATATAAATATGCAACAGATAGTTCAACATTTTTAGAAGGTTTATAACTTAAAAGTTATAAAACACAAAATGTTTTTTTTTGTAATTTTATATCATACCGTCAGTCACTTGGAAAGAGTTTTAAAAGGCGTAAGAGAACCGACACAAAACGCTAAGTAAAAAATTTCTCTCCTGTGGATATGAGTAAAATCCAACAATAAGAGAAAACATACCATCAGTGACTATAACTTGACACCAGCAATCTGTATCCCCAGCATGATTGTACGCTTCGCATATATAAACAGCAGTGTCTTCAATGCTTAATATACGCAGTATGTACCTCCCTTTTTCTGGACAAACGACCTGAAATCCCGAAGTATCACTGGAAATTTCGACTTCTTCTTTTATCCACAGACATCGAAGAGGTTCTGAACCTAGAAATAATTACTTACAATGCACTTGAGTAAAAAATAAAACTACATGTACATGAAGCGTAAATGATCGAAAAAGAATTGAAAATACGAGGATTGAGAAGACATGCTATTTTTCAAAGTAGCAACAAACATATTTTTCTTTTCTTAGCGTAAGTTAAAAAGAAAAAAAAAATCAAGACCTATCCTCTATTGTTAATCGAAAATTCCGTATGTATACCTGAATGAACTAGGGATCAACGATGTGGATTTTTTTTTTATTAACAAGAAAAAAAACAAAAACAAATAAACATGATTCTGTTACTATCCTTCTCAAGAAAAAATTTTATAGCTTTTGATGGGCAATTTTAAAGTTAATGAAATTTACATATTTTGAGGATTTTCACAAAAAAATTATTTGGACGGATTTATTGTTTTCCACGTTCGTTCTAATCAACTTTTTTTACCAAAAAAAAAAGACGTCAGTCCAATATACCAGAAAGAGCTAGGGGCATTACGTTGGAACTTTGAAAAAATGGTTTTGGGGGTGTTGAAATAAAAACATAAAACACTATGTGGATCCAAGGTTGTCAAAGGAAGAATCTGAAATATTCCTGGATCGTCGAAGGCATTATAGTTGAAAATTTCAGGATGTGTTGGGGGGGCTGATTAATGTTTTGCGTATACTCAAGATTACAACATGATAATGCTCAGAAAATTCTTGAGCCCTATAGCGTCCCAAAATTAACGCAGATTTTTATCCCATTTATTTGAATAATACATCCCGTACCCATCCATCCAAATTACTATTGCAAAGCAATTATTAAGATTTATTCCCAAATTTATTCCAAAAGAAGTTAAAATCATGATCTTGAATAAGAGATATTGATAAAAGATTTGAAAATACCCTTTTATTAATCAATAAAAATACCAGAAATTACCACAGGTAGGAGTAAGACTAACTTGAACGTCATTCGCCAATAAAAACTAGAACGTCACTTGTGCTTTAATGAAAACAAAATACATTTTTAACTTTTACTCAGAAATATAGGCAAAATATGTGGTACAGGGCATTCTAAATTATTTACTTTTTATTTTGTTTTAATTTTTTATGTTTCTTTGGCTTGAATTGTTATGACGGGGTAAGACAAAGGTTAACACTGGTTTTACGGGGGCGATATCAACCCCGAAGGCAAACCTATTCAACATTTCGAAAATTTTGACCAAAACAGATATCTCAAAATTTTGATTCGATATTATAGGGGCAGAGGAGTACTGGATAGCAGTAAAGGAAGCGAGAGGAAGACTAATTCCACTTATGTAGTTTTGACCTCTAAAGGACACTAGAAGTTCAAATTTTCAATCGAAAGACCTCTCAATTTCTGATCGAATGAGCATTCTCCAAATAGCCTTCTCCTTTTGAAGTCGGTGTGAACTAAGTTTTTTGCCACTTTTTTGTCCCTTTTTGGGCTGCATTTTGAGGGAAAGCAATATTTTGTTCTATATTCCTTCTGCATTTGGGTCCCTTTAGTCCAAGATTTAATATAGGTTTCAGGCCAATCGATAAAATTTAGCCCTTGTTTATGCCCCCACTGTTAGAGGAGGGACCAATTTCAAAGGGACTACTCCTTTGAATAATTTTATATATTAGTCCCCTTGGCTGAAGGACTTATGGCTACAAGTTTCAAACTGATCATGGAAAAAACTGTGGCTCATATCAGGGCCCCCAACCCTCTCCCTTCCAGCAGCAAGATATTCAGGATCTTTTAGATCAATGGAATATTCCCTGAAAGTTTCATGCCGCTGGACTTTCAAGGTCAAACATCACCACGTCCCTTTTCCCAGTATAAAGTGTCTCTGTAAATAATTGACAGTTCGCATATTTACGCCACTTATACTAAGGGGCGAGTCTCCCAGGGACTCTAGGGGTTATATCGTCCTCGGATGCTTATTTATAGATATTTCAACTATTCTCAACAAAATGGTTTCCACGAAATTTTAATCAGATGTCCTAAGGGTTACAGAAAGACTGGATATCAAAAAGGTTGACGAGTGTTGGTTGCTCTCCAATGACTTTAACTTTTAAAAAAGTTACTAGACCTCTCAATTTCTGATCGAATGAGCATTCTCCAAATTTTTTATGACCACAAAGAGGGGAGAGGTTGAGGAGGGTGCAGACCCTCTCCTATATGGAAGAAACTCTCCATGTGTGAGCGTTCAATATTACTCCTTTTTTTCCATGTAATAATACTTGTTACTGTTTGTTTAATAGCAGAAAAGGCGGACAAATTTGGTTTCGATCGTCTTATAAGCTAAGAGCTTCTAGGGATCGTGCTCTAGGCACAAGATATCATAACTTTGCTAAGGGTATTCTCTGGAAACGTCACGCGTAGCTGAGTAAACCAAAGACGCTATGTATTTCCACCATTTCCCATGAACTACTTGGGAGAATGAGTTGAAACTTCCAAGAGGTGTGGGATATCAATTGGACTTAAATTCAGTATTAAGGTAGGGAGCTGAATTAAACCGAAAGGCTCAATATGTATCCGGTCATCAAAGTAAGAAGGGCGGAATACCTATTATTCGCAAATCTGGGTATCCTTGTGAATATATTATATTTTAATTTCATTTAATTAACATAGGGTCGAACTCTAGATCAAAACCAAGCAAATTTAAGGCTGAAAGAACTCCTTATTCCGAATTTTAATTTTCAAATTTTAATTTTAAACTCTATTTCAGAAGCAAGCAAGTTAAAATTGAGCGAAACCCTTAATCTAAATATGGCCTAAGTTTTTTTTTTTTTTTTTGTTCTAAATTCAATATCAATACCACGGAGCCGAACTCCAAGTTGAAATCAAGAAAATGTAAGATGGACAGAATTCCTTATTTCAAACGAGCAAGCAAATTAATTTCTTTAAGCTGTGTCCTACCCTGTAATAATCACCCAACCTCCAGCTCCCAAGAGCACGATAAAAAAGAATTAAAAGAAATAAAATACAAAAATAAGTCCTATAAGATAAATTAAAATACAAACAAGTTTTTCAACTGAATTAAAGGAGCGGCAATAAAACTTGAAATCGATAAAGTTATTCCCTATATGAGGGATGGCACCCCCTCCTCAAAACCTCGGTTCTAATGCTGAAGCTTTTTAGTGCTTTCAACAAGCTTGTTATTTGAGTTCAACGGCCCTTGTTTCAGCAGTCGTTCTTATTTAGGACAAAATTTTAATATTTAGTCAGGATCATCGATGAATATTACCTTTGTTGGATTAGTTCTTAATAGTGTTTTTAGTACAGAATTTTGGGTGGACTAAGGGGGCAACTTGGTTTCATATGGTATAATTTGTATTTTTAAGCACTTCGACTATGTTTGGGCAATAATTTGTTTTTGTGGCCCAAATTGGCATAAAACGTAGTTTGCTGTGGCACAATCTCTTTTATTATGGTTGCAGCAGCAGTTGCAACTTAGTAAGGACCGAACCATAGTAACCGAAAATTGAAAACACGTTTTGAAAAACTGCCTAATAATAAAAATTACAATTTGACAAGATTCAGGAACGGTAAATATTATTTTGATTAGTCTTAAAAGTAAAAGTTTAATTGCGAATACAAATTTATGGTGATTTCGAAAAAAGCCCGAAAACCATAAAAATTGCCGTCAGATCGGAATGAAAAGTGGACCATTGACCTCAGCATGTTTATAAACCTTTGCATGGAGAATTACAGTTCTCAACCTTGAATAACAAAGAAAGTCACTTCTTTGCGTTGATAGCGCTGATGTGTCGCCTTTTCTTCCTTCTTTTTTTTCTACCTCGGCTAGCAGGTTACCAGAACATTATAGAGAGATGTTTAATGGCTCATAAAGCTTTAGCTCATATATACGTGTTTTTAATAAGTTTCACCGTCTTGAAGTGCCACAAGGCCCTAAAATGACACTTTTGGTGCCGTGTCTCAAATGGAGAAGCTATTGCTAGTGGGCTACCAGAACATCGTAAAAAGATATTTAATGTCTCATTTTAAGGTTATTGCTTATATATACGGGATTTTTGTCAATTCTACCATCTCTAAAAGCACAAAAAACGGCCCTTTGATGCCATTTCTCAAATAGTGGGGCTAGTAGGTTACCAGATGATCTTACAGAGATGTTGAATAGCTCATAAGAAAGCTATTGCTTATATCAACGTGCTTTCTGTAATACCACCATCTGCAAGTTCCATATGACCCTAAAAACGGCACTTTTGGTGTCATCCCTCAAAAATCCGGGGTTAGTGGGCTACCAGAACATCGTAGAGAGAGGTTTAATGGTTCATCTAAAAGCTATTGCTCATATGTACGTGTTTTTTTTTTATATTAATTCTTCGATCTGTAAGTGACATATGGCACTAAAAGTGGCGCTTTTGGTGCCATTTCTCAAGCGGAAAAGCTTGGAAGCATAAAAGGGGTACCGTTGAAATGTTTATGGTCTAAAGCCTTTCACTGAAGGCTTAAAATCACGCCTCCCGTATACTCCACCTCCCAGCCTCCTTATTAAGTTTCATATAGCTTCTGCTCAATAGCAGACTGCTGCAACCTTACCTGGGCTAGCAGGCTACCATACTATCGTATAGATTTAATGGCTCAATTAAAATTTATTGGTTTATTATTTTATAAAAGCTATATTATAATTCCTTTCATGGTCTAACACCAGCTGTGATATCAGTAATTTTCACTAGGCCTGTAAAATTAAAATTATCTTGAAAACTTGAGTATAAAGATAAATATAATTTTAGTAACGGCAAATCCATTGAACTGAATACAAAAATAATGGATTGATTTATTAGGTGACATCTTGGTCTCACTAGCTATAATATCAATAGTGAGTAATTTACAATTTCAAAATGTAAAAAAAAAAATACAAAAAAAACGCTTTAGTATTACTCGAAACGAAGAACAAATAAACAATAATATGAACTCCAGAAACTCCTCTAAAACTCTCTATACAACAGATAACTTTAAGTTGTGATACAAATTCTAAAGCTAGTTTACAGTTCTAATACTAACAAGATGGCTTCATTTCGGACTTGACTACAAATAATCATGAAATATTCTTTTCAGAACCAAAAGGAGAGCCAATCATTGGATTGAACTCGTTTTGCAGAAGTGATACCAAATTAAACCAAAAAATAAAAATAAATAGAACAACAATCCTAAAATGCTATATGTTTATACTGCAAAAAGTGTTCTTAATCGGTTTGCCAAAACTCCTATATTGTTTTGTGTTTTCAGTAAAGCGCTAGTTTTCTATAATCATACAAACATAGGGAAATTGCATCAGTTGGTTTATTTGCTCTAGTTTTATCGATACATGTTAGATAGGCTGTGAAGTAATAATTTTTTTTCGTTTTAAATTTCAACTTGGCTCTTTACTTTCCTCAGACTATTTATCAAAAAGCTTGGCAATTACTGCAGCGTTCATGTTATTATAAGCTAACAATTTATGAATTCAAAAAACGAAACTCACTGTGGCATTCGTGCAATACTTTAGAGCCGTTTTTCATGATGGGGGATGAAAAGCTTTGTTTTAGGTTTCAGACCGCTAGGAATTGATTGTATCTATTAGAATTTATATCATCTCGTACATATACCCTCTTTGAGCAGGAAACAACTTTTGTGGCACAAAATACCCCTTTGCTGTGGGTTTTTCAAGATAGGGAAGGGACTCATAACCTTATCTTAGGAAATTAGACCATAAAACGTCAGTCGGATATCTTAGAATTACCATTTTCTGGCGTTTGACCCTCTTCAGGTAAAAATAAAGTTTGGCTGCACAAAATGGTGAAAAACACTTTTTGCTGTTGCAAAATTTCTTTTGCTGCAAAAAAAGGCACTAGATATGGTATTTTTTTTTTCAAATGAGCCTTTTCTCAAAGCCTAAGAACACAGGTTCGATAAGGTCATTCCTGGGGAGGGAAAGAAGGGAAAAAAGAAAATTGTGGGGATAGTGAGAAAACACGCGAAAAATGTGGGGTTTATGTGCATTATATTTGTTTGTAGTTTACTTTTTTAAAATTATATATTAAGCATCAGTGTTTCACTGTTTCCCGTGCGTAAAAGCGTTATTCCTTGTTCGCGGGGGGGGGGGGGGCTGCAATTTTGATGACAGAAAAAATAAATATATATTATACCACAAATTATGAAATTATATCAGAGAATCACCCCTCTGCCTCCCCTTCGAAAATTTCTCTTGTAAAATTTCCCCTGGAAACTCTTATCCCGCGAATTTTTCCCCCTAGCCCCCGAGGAAAATCCTGTCCGCAGAAACTTCAACTATGCTGAACCAAATAACTTATGTCAAAATTTTGATCTGATGTCATTGGGGAAAACGGGGCGTAGGAGGTGGACTAGCTGCCCTCCAATTTTTTTAATCACTTAAAAAGCGCACTAGAACTATGTATTTCCATTTGAATGAGTTTTCTTCTGATCTTCTAGGATCATTGGTTCAATACTATCAACCCTGGGAAAAAAAGAATAACAACGCATCCGTAATCTTTCTTTTGGCAAAAAATTCAAATTTTGCACTTTTGTTTATAGGGGCTTGAAAAACATCTATTGCAGGGTTCTCTGTTATCCCTAGTCCTGATCATCCGATATTCATTAAGATCACTTGACTTTTCGGAGGTGTTTTTCCCAGGGGCGTAATTTGCTATAGGGGCGGTGGGCAACTGCTTTTTCCTCCTTTTTCAAAAATCAAGCAAATTTTCTCAGACTCGTAGCTTTTGATGGGTAACATTAAACTTAATGAATTCTATATATTTGGAATCAGCTTAAAAAGTCAATTCTTTTTATGTATCTATTGTTATCTCACTGTTATTAGAGATTCAGTTACAATTGGGCCGATTCACTCTTTACTTACAGTTCGTTACGAAGAATTGCTTGGAAAATTTCTTCTAAATTCAGCTTGTAAAATGATGTCCAACGAGAACAATTAGAATTAAATAGGAACAATAACTTACAAATTCTCTCAAATAGTCTTTTTTCTTTATTTTTTCTTTCATAGTCTTTTAAATTATCTGAAATAGATATATTGGATTTAAATTGTCTCAGCTATTAATTTTTGGAACTTAAATTGTCTTCTTACATATGTAATTACTTTATTTAACCAAGTCACGGTTGTTTCAGACATATCATCTATGTCACGATTATAATTATATTTTTAATAAGATTGTGGGTTTTGGTATAGTCGTTATTTAAATCTTATATTGCATTTCTGATTACCAAGGAGTATTCATCCGATAAGAAGAATTGGGTAATTTATTCTTGCTCTTTCTTAGCCTACATCATAGTCCCAGGTATTTCTTTGGGTCCCCCCTAACATTGGAGAGCCCCCCCCCCCCAAAAAAAAAAAAATTATCAATCGTGGGTAAATGGTCTTCAATCCCTTTCGACTTACAAAAAAAAAAAAAGACTAGAACTCTCAATTTCTGTTGTAATGAGCATGCTCCAAAATTTCTGCGACCATTATGGGGAAGTTAGAATGACAAAGGGACAGTCCCCTCCGATACAGAATAAATTCTGCCCATTCTGGGGTTTATTATTCTTACTTTTATAATAACAGCGCAGACCAGAAATATTCTCATAAATAAGTAAGGATTAAAAAGGGACATTTCTGATGCATTTTTTAAAGTTTTTTGCCCCCCCCCCAGACTGAAATCCTGGCTACAGCCCTGGGGACTATACATCAATTTCTACTTCCACCCTTAGAACTAATTCTGTATTTATCTGAAGACACAATGAGAGCTGGGATTTTTTGGCATTTAAGCGAAATCTTTGAGTTTCTCCCACCCTCCCTAACTACAACAAATTCAGAGAACCCCATTGCAGAAGTTTAAGCGTCTTTTTAAAATTAATAATTCGTCCATTGCTTACACATAGTACCTGTCATTGGAAACATACGGACATTGTTCGCTAGGGAATTTTCTGTTGGAGGGGGAGATTTTCAGAGGGAAGAAATTTTTTGGGAAGAATTACCCTAAATTTTTCAACAAAAACCTTTTTATTTGTCTTTCTCCCTCTTTTGATGCACAATTTTACATACGAAGAGAATTTTACGGTGGAATTGTGCAGGGAAAATTTTCAACGGGGATAATATTTTCCGGTAAGATTTTTCCATGGGAAAATGTCGTTAATGTCCACAAAGATACTGCGAGGTGGCACATTCCTGTGCCACCTCATTACTAAAACATTGCTAAAAATTGTTTCTGGCGTTTATTTTAATCACCAAACATAACCTGAATCAACTTGGTCACTATTTGTTCACTACTTTCCCCCCCCCCCGCCTCAGCACCAATAATAAAGGCATAGACTGAATGCACACTGAACATATATATATATATATATATATATATATATATATATATATATATATATATATATATATATATATATATATATATATATATCAATTATGAAGCCTATATCTTAAGTGGGTACTTGGAGTGAAAAGAATATTGGGATAGATTTTTTTTAGTTTGCAAAAAAAATCAGTGGATAATGTTCGGAATTATTGATAGTGAGTTTGTGTATAGCTAAAGTTGATTATGGATTAATGTTTGAATGTGTTTCCTTAGTGATAAATAAAAAAAAAAATAAAGAAGTAGATATTCACAATTGTAAGGTAAACTATTATTTACATAAGTACTCAACCAACCGATGGTATGAAACAGTGAAATTAATTAACAAACAGGGTTGGTATGAATGACCAATTATGTCATATTATGACGCTGGAATTAATCTCAACTTTGTCCACAGTGAAATTGCTGCAGTGTGTAATATAAATATAATCGATATTATCGATATTAAGTTGTATTTGTGAAAAGGGATGTCACCGCGGATAAGTAACTGTTGAAGAAGTGTAAAGAGGATATTCATCCTTTAAATTTGGAAGACTTCGAATGCACTAAGTATCCTCATAAAACACGTAATGCAGTGAATGAAATCAGATATTTGTCGGAATGGATGATGAGCAACAAAATAGAAATCGATAGAAAGGTACCGATTCGAAAGTCCAGAAACAACAATATTAGTTGGGATCCTAGTCGATGGATTGGATATTAGTTATTTTTTGCAATTAAGATAAGCAAAACATTCTATCAATTTTTTCGTGTATGTAACACTGTTACCTTAAAAATGTGTCAATGCATTATGATGTTAGGATTCTTTTATTCTTAGAGCTTTTTTCATGACAGCCGAACGATTTTTTCTTCGTTATCGATATTCACATATAGTTTTTTTCTCTCTACTTCTATGTCCCTATGTCAGTTCGTAGCCAGTGGCATTCTGCGGTCCTTGCCATTTCCTGGTCCACGGCACTTCATATCCTATCTTTCACCTAGCATTTCCTCCCTAATCTTTTTGAGATTATCTGTATCTTCTATAGTGTTCATACCTCCAAAATCTACTGAGCTAACCTCTTCAGAATCGGTGACATTATAAAAAAGACCTTTGCAGATGCTACAATCATCGTAAAAAAACATTTCTGTTTCAATATTTTTATCCATACACAACAAGCTTATTTTTATCAAACCGAATTCATTACTAGTTTGTAAGAAAATGATAAGAAATATCTGCAATTATAGACACTACTACTGGCCTCATAGGGGTATATACTTGAGTCTGATATAGGTAAACAGTTTTTTTTTTTTATCAAAACCAGAACCGAACCATTTGATTTTTTTCAAAGTCAGACATGACAATTGGAATTTTTAGGTTTTTTTTCCAAAGTTAGTTTCAACTTTTTTTTTCAAATCTTTAAATGAGGTTCAAAACTCAAAACTGGAAAATTCAAAACTTAAGAAGCATACTTGAATTTATATCGTTTATTTAAGTGTAATATCTGGCATCATTAACCTACTCATTAAATTGACTTTGTCTGAAGAACTGGTTTAGCCTGTCTACTAGTCCAGTGGAAAAGGCAGACAAGCCTAGCAGCCCTAACCCCAGAGTTGCAATCGGGGACCCCTAGGTAGAGTCTTTTTATTTTTCTGCTTTATGCCTACATCTCTCCTTAATGTAATAAGACCCTTCAGCCTAGTTTAATTGGAGTTCACTTTAGCCTATATCATGAGTGATACCTTAGAAAAGAGCTATAGACTTCCTAGTACCAAAGAGATGAGATCAGAATGTTCCATCCTATTCAGTGGAGCTGAATCTTAATGAACAGATTGCTTTGCTGACTTTGCATATGAACACCCTAAAGATCAAGCAGAAGCTAATTGCAGAGTCACTTAATAATTAAACCCTTAAACCTGCAGTGGCAGAAGTTGTGAATGAAGCAATGTCTACTGAGGATAGTTCTTTGGTTAAAGCCTCTGTTCATTGCTGCAGTTGTCCTACCATCTGCCACTTCTATAGCTCAAGGTCTTCTGGATAAAGTAAGGATTGGTGCTGATTAAATGGTATGGCTCTTAACAGCCAGAAGAGTGTCACTGTCAATTTCAGAACCCTTACCATTTGAAAGAGAACATGATCCAAACAACCAGACTTATGGGAGCGATATTAGACCACAAGCTACTATGGTGAAATTTCTTGGTGTGTATCTTAACTGTTTTGTTTTCTTTAAACCGCATATAACTCACACCCGTCCCCTCATCGTCCGCCTGTCTTCAAAGCTGCACCAGGTTAACTCATTTCTTCCCCCAGATGTTATGCTTTCTCATTATTATGCTTTTATTTTTAATTACCTTTCTTATTGCTGCTCTGTCTAGGTAGTAGTAATAAATCTCTTTTCTGCTCGCTCCAAAGAGCCCAAAATCGGGCAGTGAAGGCTGCTTTTTTTCTCCCTCAGTTTCACTCTTTCTCTGATTCTTATAATGATGCTAGAATATCTCGCTGGATCGTATTTTGGGTAAAAGTAAACTTTATTTAGAGCATTCTGCTTTTCTAGGTATACTTCCACCCCCTATGCATCAATTTTTCACGGACTTGCTCAGGTAGGTACTCCTCTTATTTACGTAGTTATCCTCGCAGATTTATTTTACCCAAACTATCTTGTACAACAGTCCAGTGGTCTCCTATTTATCAATTAATTCTATCCATCCCTCCGGATGTCCCTCTATTTCTTTCTGCAAAGGCATTTTTTCTTCGTGTCTTTCCAGCTTAGTAATTTCTCTCTCTCCTTTTTTATTTTCCCTGATTTCTCGTTTCCTATTGTTTCTCCTTTTTAGAATTTTCCCAACTGATATATTTCTCTCTTATTCTTTTTAGGATTATTTAGGAATCTTCCTAACTTTTAAAGTCATTGTCTATTTGTCTTTTTGTTCTACTTTTGCATCACATCTTCTAATGTCAACATGGTCTTTACTTTTTGTCTACTTTCTTTTTTTCTATTTATTTCTATTATTATAATTACTACCATTTTTTACTGTATGCTAATGTTTATTCGCCTTCATCTTTATTTCATATGTATTGTTGGATTTAGGGTATTATTAATGGTTCTTTTAGCGCTTTGTTATAGTATTGTATGACCCATAACAAGCAAAGCTTTTTGGGCCTAAAAATTTTTTACGTTTGTATTAGTGTTTTAGTATTAATAAAATGATTGATGATGATGACGTTTGCGTATACTTATAACAAAAAAATGTATTGATATTTTACGGAATTTTTCAAGGTTTTATCAAGAGTAAGAGGTGAACTCAGTCTAAGTATGAAGGATAATATAATGAAATATGACTCCGGCCCTGAACAAATGTATGATTTCCAACAATAATAACAAAATTGGTTATATTTTAAGCAAGTGCGTCTGAAATATTCATGGTCCACAAGCTACTTGAGACATGAGACATCATGAGTTTTGGAGGTCTTACCTACCGAATGTAGAATTCCGCATTATTTACCAGAAGAAGGATCACGGATGTGTTTTTTATTTGTTAATGTTTTTCCCCGGGGATGATCGTGTTGAACCAAACATCATAAAAGGTCGGGAGAGGTCTCGTTCAAAATGAATCAAAAGTTTAAGAGCCCCTTTAAAACAACCAAATGATTGAAGGAAAACTAGCCTCCCTTCCCACATCCCTTTTCTCGTCAAAGACATCCGATCAAAATTTCAAGGTAGCCATTTGATTTACCGTAGTTGAATGATCCAATAACGATGCCTTTGGGTATTACATGACCCCCCATATTCCCTGGGGAGAGGAATCCTGGAAATTTAAGAAAATTTTCCTTTTTTTTGGGGGGGGGGGATAGAATTTTCCTCTGAAGGTGTATTTCCTAAAAGTTTCAAAGAGGAATTTTTCAGGGCAAATTTTAAACAGCGGAGGGGGGATTTCCTGGTATGATCTGAAAAGCGATCAGAAATTAAATAAAAATCAAGTTTTTTCCACTGAAAGTAAGCAGCAACTTTAAAACTTAAAACCAACATAAATCATTTTGTATGTGAGGGGGGATCCCCTTCCTCTATTACCATTCTTTACGCTAAAGTTTGACATTTGGTTATAATTCTTTAAGAAAGACTGCTCAAACACAAGGCCTGTTGAATTTGAAGAAGATGTATTTTCAAAGAACGTTAAGACTTTAGCATAAATAGCGAGGGTTGAAGAAGGGGGCCACCTTCTCATATTGGAATAATTTCTGTTCGTTTCGAGTGTTAATGTTGCTACTTACTTGTAATTGGAATTTTTTCATTGTGATTAATCAAACAGTTCGTGGTAAGGAACTGTAAGTAAGGAGCGACATGGCTCGATAGTAATCGAAACTCTTAAAAAAAGGAATTTTTACATGAGTAAATATATCAAGTAGTTTTATGCTACCCATAAAAGGCAGATAGTTTGAATAAATTTGCCTGATTATCGAAAAAGGGGGAAACCCCCCCCCTAAAAGTCAAGGAATCATAATGAAACGCACCTTCAAATTCAGCGTATCAAAGAGCCCTACTGTAGAGGTTTCAAGCTCCTATCTCTGAAAAATGTGGAATTTTATATTTGTTGTCAAAAGAAAGATCACGGATGCGTGTTTATTTATTTGTTGTTTTTTTTTATTCTTTTCCATAATGGTATTACATAATGCCGTTGAGTATTTCATAACCCTCCGTATTCCCTGGGGAGAGGACTCCTGGAAATGTACGGAAATTTACCTTTTTTTTTTCCTCTGAAGGTGTATTCACAAAAGTTTCGAAGGGAAATTTTTCAGGGGAAATTTTAAACAATAGAGGGGGGATTTCCTGGTCTGATCTGATAAGCGATCAGAAATTAAATAAAACCAAATTTTTTCAACTGAAAGTAAGCAGCAACTTTAAAACTTAAAACCAACATAAATCATTCTGTATTTGAGGGCGGATCCCCTTCCTTGGGGGCTCCCCTTCCTCTATTCCCGTTCTTTACGCCAAAGTTTGACATTTGGTCATGATTATTTAAGAAAGACTGCTCAAACACAAGGCCTGTTGAATTTGAAGAAGAAGTATTTTTAAAGAACGTTAAGACTTTAGCATAAATAGCGAGGGTTGAAGAAGGGGGCCACCTCCTCATATTGGAATAATTTATGTTCGTTTTGAGTGTTAATGTTGTTGCTCCTTACTTGTAATTGGAATTTTTTATTGTGCTTAATCAGACAGTTCGCGGTAAAGAACTGTAAGTAAGGAGCGACATGGCTTGATAGCAATCGAAACACTAAAAAAACAAATTTTTATATCAGTAAATACATCAAGTAGCTTTAGGCTACCCATAAAAGGCTGACAGTTTGAGTAAATTTGTCTGATTTTTGAAAAAGGGGGAAAACACCCCCTAAAAGTCAAGGAATCATAATGAAATGCACCTTGAAATTCGGCGTATCAATGAACCCTACTGTAGAGGTTTCAAGCTCCTATCTGGAAAAATGTGGAATTTTATATTTTTTGTCAAAAGAAAGATCACGGATGCGTGTTTATTTGTTGTTGTTTTTTATTCTTTTCCATAATGGTAACCGTTTGTAACTAATAGTCATAGAACATCGGGAGAGGGCTCATTTGAATGTAAATTAAAATTTCTAGTGCCCTTTTTAAGTGACTAAAAGGATTGGAGGGCAACTAGCCTCTCCCACGCCCCCTTTTTCCCAAAGTCTACCGATAAAAACTTTGAGAAAGCCATTTTGTTTAGTATAATTGAAAAGTCCAAAAAATTATGCGTTTGGATATAAAATGAACCCCCCCCCCCCACAGCCTCCGTGGATACGACTTTAATTAATAAAATTTGCCCTTTTTACATATAGTATTTGTTATTAGGAAGCATACAGACATTTTTGTAGAGGGGAGATTTTGTGCTTGGGATATGGTTTCCATGTTGATAAATTTCCGTGTGGAGGGAGATTTTTGGGTTAAACTTTCCAGGGGAAATTTTATGCTCGGAAGATTTGATAGAATTTCTATACCAAATTCTTTCTATTTGTCTTACATTGTCTTTGCCTATTCACTTTTGAATGTGGGGATGTTCCCCACATTCAAAAGTGAATTTTTGGGAGCGATCGGAAAAACCATTAGGACTTAAAGTCTTTTCAAATGAAAGTGTGCTAAGGAAAATTTTTCATGTTAAATCTTCGGCACGAAATTTTACGGGGTGGGGGGGGGATTTTCAGCGAGGATGGAATTGACCGGAAGAAATTTTTCGGGGAAAGAACTTTTCAAGGAGGAGTTTTCCCTTGTGGGAAGGGATTTTCATGGAGGGTTTAAAATTGGGTCTAAAATTTGACTTTTTCTCTCAACTCTACTTTTTAAAACACTACAAAACTTTAGCGTAAAGAGAAGGGCGTTGATGAGGAAGCATCCCCTTTCATATACAAAGTAATTTCTGTTTGTTTTCAGTTTTAATGTCGCTTCTTACTTTCACTTAAAAAAACTTTTTTTTTTATTTAATTTCTGAACATTTTTGAATCAATGCGTGTTTTGATTTTGGCTCTCCGCAGAGGAATAATTAAAAAAATTTCTTTGGCTGAATGGCTTTCTCATAGTTTTGATCGAATGATATTGAGAAAAAAAGGAGCGGGGGAGGAGCCCAGTTGCCCTCCGATTTTTTGGTTACTTAAAAAGGCAACTAGAACTTTTAATTTTTTTACGAATGTTTTTGATAGTAAAAGATATAAGTAACTTATAAATTAGCTTACGTAGCGAACGTTTGTATTCTCATGTTTTCATTACATATATGAGGGGGTTCACCCCCTCGTCAGTAGCTCGCTCTTTACACTAAAGCTTAAATTTTGTCCCAATTCGTTAAAAATGACCTTTGAACCAAAAAAGCTGTAGAATAAATAGTTAAAATTACTAAAAAGACTTTAGCGTAAAGAGCAAGGTATTAGGAGGAGGTGAGCCCCTCATATGCATAATAATTTTTGTTCGTTTTAAGTTTTAACGCTGCTCCTCACTTCCAGTTGAAAAAAGCTTTTTCATATTTATTTTTTCATTTTTTTAAATAATGCTAGAAAATCCTGCGCTACCTTCACGGAAATTTTTCTTCCCCCATGAGAAATTCATCGATGGAAAGTTCCCCAGCATAGCCCTCTCTTCTCAACCCCTGCCCCCTACCAAAAAATCCCCCTAAAATCGTATGTACACTTCCCAATAACCATTACTATATGTAAGCACTGGTCAAAGTTTGTAACTTGTAGCCCCTCTCACGGGGACTTGGGGGAGTAAGTCGTCCTGAAAGACATAGTTATAAGGTTTTTTGACTACGCTGAATAAAATGGCTATCTCAGAATTTTGATCCTTTGACTTTGGGAAAATAATTAGCGTGGGATGGGGCCTAGGTGCCCTCCAATCCTTTGGTCACTTAAAAAAAGGGCAATAGAACTTTTCATTTCCGTTAGAATGAGCCCTCTCGCAACATTCTAGGACCACTGGGTCGACACGGTCACCCCTGGGAAAAACAAAACAAACAAACAAAAAAACACACATCCGTGATCTGCCTTCTGGCAAAAAATTCAAAATTCCACATTTTTGTAGATAGGAGCTTGAAACTTCTACAATAGGGTTCTCTAATACACTGAATCTGATGGAGTCATTTTCGTTAAGATTCAATGACTTTTAGGGGGTGTTTCCCCCTATTTTCTAAAATAAGGCAAATTTTCTCAGGCTCGTAACTTTTGAGGGTAAGACTACACTTCATAAAACTGATATATTTAAAATCAGCATTAAAATGTGATTCTTTTGATGTAGCTATTGGTATCAAGATTCCGTTTTTTAGAGTTTTGGTTACTATTGAACCGGGTCGCTACCTACTACAGTTCGTTACCACGAACTGTTTGACAATCCATCGTCTTAAGCTCATTGAACTCGAGGTAAAAAAAAAATGAACATTCGTCTCCATAGCTATGTGATGTCAAATATACTTTTATCTCCGTGCTACTTTTCTCTTCGCTATGAAAATAAAGCAGGATGAGCATTTTGAATGCAAACATAGAAAAATAAAACATAATCAATTCATTTGGAGTGGAAGCAAAATTATAAGAACTGTGATCAGTCCGAAGAGAGACATTTTATTAGATGAAACGGTTGGACCGTGCATCCACTGAAATCCGTGCATCCGTGCTTTCCACACAGGGGGAGGGGATGCCACCATGACCTAAAAAACCATGAAAAATTAAATAAAACAAGTCTTTTCTCAAAAGAAAGTGTGCTAAGGAGTATTTTTAAATTTTTAATTGCCATCGAAATTAGCTCCTTTAAAATATAAATGATATTATTTGCTGTGATAAAGCAGCGCTGCCTATGATATTGCTTATATGCCCTTTTAGTACTTGCTTGTGTATAGTTGTTTTGTTTAATTGAAACTCTCCCTAAACGTTTCAACTTAATGCCCTTTAGTGTCATTAGTCACAGTAACCGTAGAAGTAATATCAAAAGTATAAACATAGTATCTTCTGGCTAGTTTAAAATCTGCCACAAAATTTTTGTGGACGATTCCGTCTGAAAATTACTCTTCAGCACATCACACACATCATCCGCACTGGCGCGGATGATTTTACATAAAGCATGTCGAAAAAGACAGGTATCATTAAAAAGCAAAACACAAAACGCTTATGCTACTGGGAAAGCCAGGGTATGGTAGAATTCTATTTTAGGAAACAGTCTAAGAAAGAAACATCTGGATAGAATAAAAGCAGTACCCTTTGACTCCATATTTTATTCTCTTTTCGAATATCATATTCCCGTTTCTGACTATGCTTCTCACCCTTTTTTGCTGATGATCTCATATATAGTCCTAGCATATATAGAAAACTAAAAGAAACACCAAAACAATGAAATTCTTACTTTATGATGCGCAACATCTTTCTGTTAATCAGTTTATCAAGTTTCCTTCTATTGTTATCTATAGTCTTGAATAATTTTAAGTAATATTTTATGCACAGTTCTAATGCAGTCACTAAGCACGATTTCCACCAGCTTAAGGAAAAAAATCCTTGGCAAGCATATTGCCGAAATGAACAAAAAGTACTGCTTCCAACTCTTTGCCTCGCTTGCGGTGCTGCCTTTCGACAACTAGGTCGCGTTAAGTAAAAACATCCGGTGTCGTCGTCGTAGTGAGCACAGATTTGACGAGGAAACATGACTTTTGAAAACCGAAACGCATTCATTATTTTGGTACTGCATCTGTGTGAACCAAAAATAGCCACTGGATCATAAAAACAGTCCTGCTCTTTCTTCTCACTGCCAAATGATTAAGGCGCTTCTCACTAATAACCAAACTCTTAGAAACAGAGTCTTGATAACAATAGATACAGCGTAAGAATCAAATTTTAATGCTTATTAAAAATATATAAAATTTATCAAGTTTAATGTTACCCATCAAAGGCTACAAACCTAGAAAATTTACCATCAGGCAAATTCCAGGTGACCTTAACATCAGGTGATCTTAATCAAAATCAGCTTCAGAATATCAGAAAACCCAATTGCAGAGGTTTGAAGCTTCAAGTGATATGAACTCCTGTTTGAACAATAAAACAGCTGACAATACAAACTAGCTGAAACACTGAAAAACGTTAGACTATAAAAAAAAATTGCAACAGCCTAATAAAAAAAACAAAATATTTTTCTAGCGTTGGGCCGGAACATATTGATTCACTCACATGAGTGCCGACTCCGTTTCTGGGTCCAATTTTTTTCTCAGTAGTGCTTTACTCCACCTCAGAAGAGAAAATTGTCTTTCCGCGGCTGTGGATGAATTTGCCAAAGACATAAGGATCTGCATGAAGCTTGGAAGTAAAGTGACCATGGATTCGTCAACAACGTTAGTGTACTTGCCAAGCTCGTGCCAAAATACTTCTAGTTCTTTTTTGATCCCATCGCCCAGTGAATCGCAGATAATTCAGATTCCCACCCAGCTCTGAATCCGGTCACTCGCCGCTACCTTAAGATCAACACATTCCAGCTGAACCAAAATCTCGTCACCAGAATCAATGCTGCTGACGGTTTCGACACATAATCTCTGATAAAACATGACAAACTTATTTTTGATGGATGTCTACTGTCGATTGAGATCAGTCTCGTCACTCATTTCATCATAGAGCACATGAAAAATTAGTCAAAAATAGGTGTTTTCATATGATCTGAAATTGTTGGGAGGCCGCGCATTAATCTTAAAGAGGTCATTTTCGTTCACAACTTCCTCTTTTACGAAAATCTACGTAATTTCATGTAGGGTTTTGCGCACTTTCTTAAGAATCAAGTGAATTCCAACCATTTCTGCCCTGGTACTTTAGTTATAGCTCGTTCACTACCGGTAATATATACCTCAAAGACAGGTAATGCCACCAAAGTTTAAGAATTCCAAGTATTTTTGACTGCAACGAAGACATTCGTTGCAGTTGGAATATCGTCAGTGACCCCGCCATGGAAATTAATTTACAGGGCACTCCAGTGTTCCAGCAGCCTCTTGACTACTTTTTCCATTGCCAACCAGCGTGTCTTAAACGGATAGAAAATAAAGTTTCCGGCAACTTCGACGGATTTCCGACACTCAGCAAATCCGAGTTGTCCTTATGGGCGGTATGCAACACACAACAACTATGGCAACCATGGCATATCTTTTTTAGAAGTGGAGTCAGATCTGCTTAAGATAAGATATTTCATTTCCAAAAATGTCTATCACAAGCCCCGGAGGACTCAATTCGCACTTTGGAGTCGTAAAACCAAAAAAAAAAAAAATCATAGAAAATAGCACAACACCTAACAAAACTGGCTAAACAATGCCAAAAACAACAAAATCAAAAAGACATTATTTATTAGTAAAAAAGGATAACGTTACCCGATTCAGACTATCCCCAAACCCCCCCTCACTCACCTTTCTCCAAAATATCCTCATCCCAAAATTTATCGAAATAAGTTTGGTGCCAGTTCGGGGTGTGAGAAAACCCTGTTAGAAGGCAGAGGTTATACTTTGTTCATAACTAGGTGGCTGAATTTCGTTGCTGATTTTCTCACACCTTGGCTATCAGAACGGTAGATTAATCATAAGATTCATTCTGATGCAAGAAATGTGTTTGACATTATGGCTGATTCTCATCACAGTTGATAATTAGGTATTTTCTTTATTATTTAGCTTTAACGACGTTCCAAAGGTCACCCTTTTAGAATACCTTTAATTCTCAGACTCAATTTAAGCATGACATAAACAAGAACCATACTTCTAGAAGCGTAAACAAGGATTCCAGTTAAACCTTCAAAATTCAATGTGAAATAGTTTTTTAACACAAGTGGGAAAGGGATTTCGCCTCAAACAATAACAAAACTAACCGCTCCACGGCATTGGCACCCGCAGAGGCGGTCAAACAAAGAATTTTCTCAACCTTATTTTCCGTGGAAGACCAAAATTATGCCTTAAGTGCAATAGCACCCACACAGGGGGATTAAACAAAGAAATTCCTCTCTCCCCTTTCCTCTGCAAGGCCAAAACAATGCCTAAAGTGCGATGGTACCCGCAGAGGATGTCAAAAAAAATTCTCCTCCCTCCTTTCCTCTGAAAGACCAAAATTATGCTTAAAGCGCAATGCTCCCCGCAGAGGAGGTTAAAAAACATGCCCCCCCAGCTTTCCTCTGGAAAACCGAAATTATGCCTAAATTTAAATGGCACCTGCAGAGGAGGTCACACAAAGCATGTCTCATCCTCTATTTCTCCGGAAGACTAAAATTATGCTTAAACTATAAAATCTTCTTGTATTCTGAAAAATACCTACAACATCCAAGAATGAGCCCTTTTCTCCATAATAACGAACATTATTTTAAGCTTCTACTCCACCAGAAATTATTTAGTTTGCTTGCCACCCCGTGGGTCTCCTTGATTCAAAGGAAAGGCTGATCGAAATCTGGGATTGAATCACGGAAGATTAAAGAATCAATCAATTGATTCATACTAAAAAAAAAAAAAAATACTAATGGTTATTTAACCCAGGAAGCTTAAATACAGGGAATATGAATCAGGAAGAATGTAAAACTTGGGACATTTAAGCTCCAACTAACTAGAACACTGCCTCTTCTCTCATCCCGTGGAAAATGCCCGTCGAACGATCTTAAGCATGTACATATGCCTGTGAAATCTCTTTGTTATCACTTCATTTGGGAGAAGCTCCAACTTATTTCAAACAGTTCGATAGATATATCAAAAAAATGGATTTTTTATGCTAATTTTAAATATATAAGTTTCATCAAGTTTAGTCCTACCCATCAAAAGTTACGAGCCTGAGGAAATTTGCCTTAGTTTAGTAAAAAGGGGGAAACTCCCCTTAAAAGTCATAAAATCTTAATGAGTAACCCTCATTAAGCGTATCAGAGAGCCCTAATGTAGACTTTCAAGCTCCTATCTGCACAAAGGTGGAATTTTGTATTTTTTTTCAATCAACCAGTTCGTGGTAATGAACTGTAGTAAGGAGCGACCCGGCTCAATAGTAACCAAAACTCTAAAAAATGGAATTATGATACCAATAGCTACATCAAAAGAATCGCATTTTTATGCTGATTTCAAATATATAAGTTTAATCAAGTTTAGTCTTACCCATCTTACCTTGAGAAAATTTGCCTTATTTTAGAAAATAGGGGGAAACACCCCCTAAAAGTCATGTAGAAGTTTCAAGCTGTTATCTACAAAAATGTGGAATTTTGTATTTTTTGCCAGAAGGCAGATCATGGATGCGTGTTTATTTGTTTTTTTGTTTTTTTTCCCGGGGTGACCGTATCGACCCAGTTGTTCTAAAATGTTGCGAGAGGGCTTATTCTAACGAAAATGAAAAGTTCTAGTGCCCTTTTTAAGTGACCAAAAAATTGGAGGACACCTAGACCCCCTCCCACGCTAATTATTTTCCCAAAGTCAACGGATCAAAATTCTGAGATAGCCATTTTATTCAGCGTAGTCGAAAAACCTTATAACGATGTCTTTGGGGACGACTTACTCCCCCACAGTCCCCGTGGGAGGGGCTACAAGTTACAAACTTTGACCAGTGCTTACATGTAGAAATGGTTATTGGGAAGTGTACAGGCGTTTTCAGGAGCATTTTTTGGTTGGAGGGAGGGGATGAGAAGAGGGGGATATGCTGTGGGAGCTTTCCATCGAGGAATTTGTCATGGGGGAAACAAATTCCCATGAAGGGAGCGCAGGATTAACTAGCATTACTTAAAAAAATAAACAATGAAAAAATAAATATGAAAAAGTTTTTTTCAGCTGGAAGTAAGGAGTAGCATTAAAATTTAAAACGAACAGAAATTATTACCCATATGAGGGGCTCACCTCCTCCTAATACCTCGCTCTTTACGCTAAAGTATTTTTAGTAATGTCAACTATTTATTCTACGGCTTTTGTGATTCAGGGGTCATTCTTAATGAATTGGGACACAATTATATCTTTTGCTAATAAAAAGATTCGTAAAAAATTAAAAGTTCTAGTTGCCTTTTTAATTAACCAAAAATTTGGAGGGCAACTAGGGTTCCTCCCCCGCTCTTTTTTATCAAAATCATTCGATCAAAATTATGAGAAAGCCATTTAGCCAAAAAAAAATATGCAAATTCCGTTTTAATTATTCCTCTGCGGAGAGCCAAAATCAAAACATGCATTGATTCAAAAACGTTCAGAAATTAAATAAAAAAAAAAACTGAAAAAAACTGGTTTTTCAGCTGAAAGTAAGGAACGGCATTAAAACTTAAAACGAACAGAAATTACTTCGTATATGAAAGGGGCTGCTTCCTCATCAACGCCCCGCTCTTTACGCTAAAGTTTTTTGCTGTTTTAAAAAGAAGAATTGAGAGAAAGAGTCAAACTTTAGCCTAAAGAGCGGGGCGTTGATGAGGAAGCAGCCCCTTTCATATACGAAGTAATTTCTGTTCGTTTTAACGGATGCGTGTTTATTTGTTTCTGTTTTTTCCCCAGGGGTGATCGTATCGACCCAGCGGTCCTAGAATTTTGCGAGAGAGCTCAGTCGAACGGAAATGAAAAGTTCTAGTGCCCTTTTTAAGTAACCAAAAAATTGGAGGGCACCTAGGCCCCCTCCCACGCTAATTATTTTCCTAAGTCAACGGATCAAATTTCTGAGATAGTCATTTTATTCAGCGTAGTCGAAAAACCTTATAACTATGTCTTTGGGGACGACTTACTCCCCCACAGTTGAAATTACTAAAAATACTTTAGCGTAAAGAGCGAGGTATTAGGAGGAGGTGAGCCATTCATATGCGTAATAATTCCTGTTCGTTTTAAGTTTTAATGCTGCTCCTTACTTCCAGTTGAAAAAACTTTTTCATATTTAATTTCTCATTGTGTTTTTTAAATAATGCTAGAAAATCCTGCGCTCCCTTCATGGAAATTTTCTTCCCCCATGACAAATTCCTCCAATGAAAGTTCCTCCAACATGTCCCCCTCTGATCAATCCCTCCCCCCAACCGAAAAATCCCCCTGAAAATGTCTGTACACTTCCCAATAACCATTACTACATGTAAGCACTGGTCAAAGTTTGTAACTTGTAGCCCCTCCCACGGGGACTGTGGGGGAGTAAGTCGTCCCCAAAGACATAGTTATAAGGTTTTCCGACTACGTTGAACAAAATGGCTATCTCAGAATTTTTATCCGTTGACTTTGAAAAAATATTTAGCGTAAGAGGGGGGCCTAGGTGCCCTCCAATTTTTTTGGTCACTTAAAAAGGGCACTAGAACTTTTCATTTCCGTTAGAATGAGCCCTCTTGCAACATTCTAGGACAAGAGGGTCGATACGATCACCCCTGGGAAAAAGAACCAAAAAAACAAACAAATAAATAAACACGCATCCGTGTTCTGCCTTCTGGCAAAAAATACAAAATTCCACATTTTTGTAGATAACAGCTTGAAACTTCTACAACAGGGTTCTCTGATACGCTGAATCTGATGGTGTTATTTTCGTTAAGATTCTATTACTTTTAGGGGGTGATTCCTCCTATTTTCTAAAATAAGGCAAATTTTCTCAGGCTCGTAACTTATCGATGGGTAAGACTAAACTTGATGAAACTTATATATTTAAAATCAGCATTAAAATGCAATTCTTTTGATGTAGCTATTGGCATCAAGATTCCATTTTCTAGAGTTTTGGTTACTATTAAGCCGGGTCGCTCCTTACTACAGTTCGTTACCACGAACTGTTTGAATAGGCAATTACGATTATGAAATAGTGTTCAAAAGTGCTTTTTCAAACCTTGATCAATTAATTAGTTGTCAATTGTGCGTCAGAGCATAATAAGAGTCATAAGCTACACTTTATTCTTTTCTTGATAGAAAATCCTTAGTGTATTCGTCTATCAGGATGAATTAAAACCCGAGAGGTCACCAAATTCCAGAAATAGTGTACACTAGACAGAGCGTAATGATAATGCGCCAAGCGTGGTGTATCTATGCCAGACATCGCAGGGACTGCGCCACGCATGGGGAACTGTGCCACGTATGGCAGAACTCTGTTACACACGTGGCACTCCGAGATGTACATCTCAGAGTGCCGAGATGTATTCCGAAGTGGAAAGGGGTTGACCTTTCGTTAAAATATTTATATTAGAGGCGTTATTAAAAGGTGCTATGGATCTGCAAAATTCTCGGCGCTGATGTTTTTTTTTTTTTTTTTCATTTCAACTATAATTTTTTATGCTACAGGAATAACATAGGGATATAGAGAGGGAAAGGTAGACTGAAGGCCGTATCCAGGGTTTTTCTTGGTGGGGTTATCTTCGGAAGGGTGGGGGGGTAAAAAAAACATAAAAAATACCTCGAAAATTTGTTTATATGTATTTTTTACGTTTGTACGGGTCGGATAAAAATTTCAGGGGTGAAGTCAAATCCCGCAATGAAATTAATTTTGTTCTCGAATATGCTTTTGATAGGGCATAACAATTGCGCTTATTCAGTAAGTAATTACAATTAATTACAACGATCTATTTTAAACGCGGGGTTAGTTTTTGTAATAAATTGAAAGAGCTAAAATAAAACAAACAAATTCGTCGAAACTAAACTGTAACTTCCGCGTTAATTAGCTTCTTACCTTCAATTGTTACTTCAAGTTCAACGGTATCCCCTTTTCTAACAGCAATATCCCTCAAAGACTTGATAAATCTAGGTGGTTTGACAAAATCTTCAGCGCAGCAGAACTCTGAAGCTTGTCCCCATTTATTGATGTCCTCAATGTTATTATCCATCAGTAATTTTTATCAGTTCACTTTCATAGTTCTGACTAGAAACTACGCGACAAAGACCAAGTCATGCAGCAATCACAAAAGTGCGCCCAAGAGGTGAGCTGTAAATATTGACACAAAATTAAGAAACGATTATTCTTTCAATGGACTTGAAGTGTAGGTTGAAACTGATATTTGCATTGTGATTCCACAGTTTCTGAGAAAACACACATAAAATTAAACTGTTAAACAAAAATTACTATCTTTTCCTTACAAAATCTAAGATATGAAACATGGAACTATTACCCAAATTGCAACATCTAATTTAATAGTCCTAACCACACACCTGTGCTGCCTGAAATAGTGCTACTTCATTAAAAAGGTTTCTAATCTTATGATGAGGGGGGTTGGTGCCCCCCGCCCATTCACCACTTAAAAAATCACATGGCTTTTGAGAGTTGCATATATATGGGGCTTCAAGCCTGAAGAGTGTGATTTCTCCTTAAGCCCTCAAATTCTCAAATATTGAGATATATTTACTCCTTATTACCCATTCATTCGAGAAAATATGTTTGATCTGGGAGTGCGGCTGGGGCGGGGCGGAGTCAGTTTCCTATTAATGAAGAAATAATAATTTTTCACGAAAAAGCAGCATTATTTAAAAAATTTATGCAATGTAGAAGAATGTTGAACTTTTCTCTAAAAGGGGGGGGGGAGGGTACTAGCGTTTCTTATATTAAGGTAATTCCTCTGAAGTGTAATGCAAATACACCAAAATGAGCTCTCTCATTCCCGCATAATTACTTCTTAAACTTAATACCTTTTGCTTCCCATAAGATCCCTTGACCCATCCCCTCCCAAAGGTTGGTTTTCAACAATAAAACTACATAATAGTTCATATTACAGTCTAAATGATCTAAAAGCTGTTAATTTGTTTGACATATATATATATATATATATATATATATATATATATATATATATATATATATATATATATATATATATATATATATATATATATATATATATATATATATATATATATATATATATATATATATATATATATATATATATATATATATATATATATATATATATATATATATATATATATATATATATATATATATATATATATATATATATATATATATAATAAGTAAGTAAATAGTAAATATATATAATAAGTAAACAAACAGAAAAGTCTAGAAAAATTTATGTGCTTCTCCGGCTAAATACAATTCTTGACAGTTTTTTCTAGGGGGGAATGGAGGGTCTGTAAATCCACGCAAGATTATTTTTGAATTTTTGAGTTTACATTTATTTTCATATTTGGATACTCTGAAATACACTTCGGAGTATTTCACTCCGAAGAAAGTATAGAGGTGAAATACACCTCTATAAAAAAAAAAGTGGTACTTATCTGTTAGCCAGTACACACTCGAGAATTTGGAACCATAAAATCAGAAAATAACTAGTTTATTGCTGTTTGAGGACGGAAACAATTAGCTTTGGCTCAGTGGAAAACTACATTGTAGCTATATTTTAATAAATACTTAGTTGGTATTTTGGTAAGGTTTGGTTACATTTTGCATGCAGTCCGCAATATTTAACCCACCCTCCCATCCCCTTATTGCGCAAGTATATATCACAAATTATATATATCCTATCCATCTCCCAAGCGTCTCAGTTGTTTCGAACCCGTACCTGCAGATCCAAATTCTCGAGTGTGTACTGGCTAACAGACAAGTACCAAAACAATATGTAAATTATATTTCTACTATAACAATTGTAGAGTATAACAGAAACCAAAAGTTGCTACTTTTATCAACTGAAGCTGACAAATAATAATTTTTTACAATATACATGTCACACATGAATAATTACGTCTCTTACCACGGTTTGTATGTTGCTTCTTCACTAAGTTTGAGCTGATATCATATAACCAATAACCGGATCGCCTCTTAGTTTGAGCTTTTTTAGACTTTTAGTCTACACTTTTGCAATTTTTATAGGGAAACAAAGAATTATCGTATAAACACATTCACAAGAGTAGCTACAGTAGAGTCCATTAGGTCTGTCAAAATTCCATAATATTATTCATTTTCTTAAAAAGTCAGCCATTTTACGATCATGCTTGACTAAAAAATGCAGATATGATGTTATCGGGATTCCTCTCTAGAATTTGAAGCTGCTTTTTAAGTTTTTTTTTTTTTTTTTTTTTTAATTGAACCTGTGGACGACTGAGCCCATGAAAAATGCCACCCAAGAAAAATTGAAAACTATGGAAAATTAAAACCCCGGAATATTAAGCAAAAAAAGGAACATACGGCAGAAGAATTTCTAAAGAGCAATAAATTTAGAAATATTTAGGATCAAAATTAAATTTTTGTAATTTTTCTTACCCTACATAAATCAGGAAATATTTAGGGTGAAAATTTAATTTTTTTTATAGTTTTTCTTACCGTACTTCTCTACTGAAAATCTGAAATCTTGGAAAAGTTTGAAATTTTCCCGAATTAACCCCCCCCCCCCAGCCACTCCCCCAAAGACAGCGGATCCGTTCCAGTTATTTAAATCACGTATCTAGGACTTGTACTTATTTTTCCCACCAAGTCTCATCCCGATCTCTCCACTCTAAGCGTTTTCCAAGATTTCAGGTTCCCCCTCCAACTCCCCCCAATGTTGCCGGATCCAGTCGGCATTTAAAAAAAGAGACCTGAGTTAAATAAGAGCTCTGAGACACAATATCCTTCTAAATATAAAATTTCATAAGATCTGATCCGTTCGTAATTCAAAAATACCTCATTTTTCTAATTTTTCCGAATTAACCGTCCCCCCCACTCCCTCCCCCCCCCCAGATGGTCGAATCAGGGAAATGACCATTCCTAATTTAATCTGGTCTGATCCCTGATACGCCTGCCAAATTTCATGAAAAGTTTGCTGAAATCTTGAACTCGATCAAGTTTGAACCAGAAATTTGACTTATTTATAGTTGATGAAAAAGGTCGCAAAAATCAGGAAGTTGGAGACGACACACGATCTAAAACAAAGTACCACATCCATAAAATAGTATTAAAAAGTATTACTTTCATAGAAAGTATTCAAAAAGCACTAATTCCATTAAAACGTTCTAAAAGTAGTACTTTCATAACACTCCTGGCAATTCAGACTCTAATTCTGATAGTAGAAGTACTTGAGAGAAAATTGTAATTGTCTCATGTAACATCTTGGAATTGTTGGTACTTATGTATTGTTGGAATTGTGGGTACTTATGTACTATTGGTACTTATTACACCACCAACACTCAAGTGCTTCATTTAAGTAGAACCGGTTTTCTCTTGGAATTGTTAATCGTTGGTGCATCTTGGAATTGTTGGTACTTATGTATTTTTGGAATTGTTGGTTCTTATTACACCGCCAACACTCACGTGCTTCATTTAAGCAGAACCGGTTTTTATGACTATGAATGAAATTCATCTAGTTTGCGATCTGTATTGAAATCGAATAAAAAAAACAAGTTTTTTTAACTGAAAATAAGGAGCAACATTAAAACTTAAAACGAACAGAAATTAATATGTATATGAGAGGGGTTGTCCGCTCCTCAATACCCCGCTCTTCACGCTAAAGTTTTCCGGTACTTTTAAAGAAGTTTCTTATTGTTCTACTAAAACGACCCTTGTGTTTCAGGGGGTCATTTTTAAAGAACTGGCACAACATTCAAACTTTAGCGTAAAGAGCGAGGTGTTGAGGAGGGGGAAAACCCCTCATATATGTAATCGTTTCTGTTCGCTTTAAGTTTTAATGTTAGTCCTTACTTTCAGTTGAAACAACTGGTTTTTTATTTAGTTTCTTGTGGTTTTTTAAATAATGCCAGGAAATCTGGCCCATCTCCACGATAAAATCCACACCCCCACGAGAATATCGTCTTGATAATTCAATCCCAGTGAAAGTTTACCCATGACAATTACCTTAACATATCAACGAGTAAAATTGAGTCGGTAAAGAGACAGCAAGACATCGAATAGATATTCGGGCAAATTCCCTCGGTGTAAAATTCTCCTGAAAAGTTCATCCCCTTGAAACTTCCCTCTCCACGGAAAATTCTCCCCGTGTAAAATCCCTCCAGCAGAAAATTCGTCTTCCCTTCCCAATCCGATAAAATAATCCATACTTCCCAATAACCAATGAAATACGGAAACAATGGGCAAATTTTAGAACTTACAGATCTTTCACCAAGGGCTACGGGGGGTTATATTGTCTTCAAAGACATAGTTATCTTTCAATTATCCTGAACAAGATAGCTATCTCAGAATTTTGATCAGACGATTTTGCGAAAAAAAGTGGCGTGGGAGGGGCCCTAGTTGCCCTCTAATCTTTTTGGTCGCTTAAAAAGTATAGTCTACTAGAACTTTTAATTTCCGTTCGAACGAGCCTTCTCCCGATGTTCTAGGCCCACTGGGTCGATGCGATCACCTCTGGGGGTAAAAAACAACAAAAAACAATTAAACACGCTCCGTAAACTTTCTGCTGGCAAAAAAAACAAAATTCCACATTTTTGCAGATAGGAGCTTGAAACATCTTCAGTAATGTTCTCTGATATGCTGAATCTGACGGTGTGATTTTCATTTAGGGGATGTTTCCTTCCTTCTTCAAAACAAAGGCACATTTTCTCAAGCTCATAGCCATTGGTAGGTAATGCTAAACTTAATGAAACTTATATATATGGAATCAGCACAATGGACCAATTCTTTTGCTATATCTATTGGTATAAAAATTTATTGGTATAAAAATTTTGTTTTTTAGAGTAGCCGCGTCGCTCCTTGGTTACAGTTCATTACCACAAACTTTTGGTAGAACAGTGTCAGACCATGGACGTTAAAATCAAAATTTGAGATTTGCCAAATACTGAAAAAGAGGCATTTAGATTTTTCCCGGATAAGGAAAAACAGTGCGTCAATGGACACAACATGACTTTATACTCTTTCGACAAAACGCCATCAGATCCATTAGATCAGTGATTGGCTGGGAATCACGGACACCTACCAATTACGTAAATCCCGCTGTGACTACTTGCATGTTTTTTTTTTCAAATGGGATTTTTCCAGAATGTTCATGAAAATACATGCAGGACTCCTTTGTTGATCGAAGTAGTTCTGCCTTTATACAGTTTCCATTGAATCCTGACACCTAATTTCCCTTTAAGTCATCTAAACCATTCCAAACTTCCCGACTTTCATAGTTGGCGTCAACTTCTGAAACCTACTAGGCTAGCATCAGAAATAGAGGAATACCTTCTAGGATCAGAAATAGAGGAATTAAGCTCCCGGTAGAATAGATTTAGTTTCTCGATACCAGCTTGGATCCTTTTCGAAAAGCATTAGAACTTGCATCAATCTTAGGAACACTGTTTTTCATCATGTAACTTTTCTTGTAGTGTATCACTACGTGTGCCTTTAAAAAAAATATGCGTAAGCTACATATTTTTTGGAAAAGGTTTAGGTCAATGCATAACCATCTAGAAATTATAATTGTATTTTTGGGTTGCTCGGTTGTCATAACGCAGAGGGGTTGCGGTCCCACCAAATGATGTGATCTGGAAAATAACTATAGTTTTTTGTGCGAAAAATGACTTTTTCGTGTTGTTACAACGTTGAAAAAAAAATTTCATCTAGAGCAAAAAATTACAAGTTACAAAGCAAGAAAAATTACAAAAGAATTTAATTACCCCTAGGCAATGACAGTAAAAGATAAGGAGTACGCTCCACACATCAATTAACACTAATAAGAATTAATTATTTGCCATTGCTTCCGTTCGAAGACAACTGATGAAAAAATTATGGTAAAGTTGAATGCGGTGAACATACCATTCGATGCCTTTTTTTAAACTGTTTACGAATATAATGATCGCTTCTACCGCTAAGTCAAATTCCTGCCCTTTTTGAGCTCTTGAAAATGTTCAAAATATTTCTAGTTTTTGTGCATAAAAAAGGCTTAAAAAACTGGCTTCAAACTTGAAAAAAAAACAACCTAACCTTTAAAACAAACAAAATTTGCCATAGAAGCGATTATTATATTCGCAAAGAGCTTTAAAAAAAGGCATCAAGAGGTGTGTTCACTTTATTCGTAAGTCAATAATACGAACAACGAAATATTTACCAAAATTATTATTATCGGTATTAATCATCTATTAGCATGATTGCTTTTATTTATTATTCATATAACTCGTAATTCCGTTTTATTAGTCTACATTATTTCTATATTAAATGTTCAGCAATGTTCGCCTAAGTGCTAGCAGCAAAAATAAAGGGTATGGCCTATAAACTAATTTTAACTAATGAAAATTTATTACTATTCCAGTTGGCTCCCTGTCCACAATGGAGGTACTCTAAGGTACTCTCCAAGGTCCCCTCCTTTTTTCTATTACAATAAACAGCTTCGCTAAGGAATTTTGCGACAAATGGAAATTTGTGGATGACATAACGGCTTTTGAAACCTGCTACCGAAACTTAGTAAGCGTTAAGCAACCCTGTGAGTATCCTCAATGATAGTGCAAATGACGCTGCGGACTTAGGGTATGGTCTATAAACTAATTTTATCTAATATTAATTATAACTAATGAAATTTATTTATTTACTATTATTTCCGTTCAAAGACAACAATTATCAAAAACTTAGATACGATTTGTATGACAATAAGTGGAGAACATAATACAATACTAGCCCCTTTTATTTATCATACGCATTTTAAGGGCTAAACATGGCATTTTCTGACGTTATAGGCTGAAGATAATAACGAATCATTAATGATAGTTGAGTTCTGGAACATACCCTTTAAGGTCATTTTTGAGCTCACAAGTAAAATCAGTCTTGTGTTTTTCAAATTAACGAAGCTACCTTAAAATTCGAAACCTGCTAATGAAACAAAACAAACTCACTAACAGTCTGCCAAACAACAACTGCCTAACTCATATCATTTGGAATCGACACTATCTTATCTTCAGATCACTATTTCTCAACTATCGTTGCATCAAGTACTCATTGGGAACTAAATAAAAGACAGCGAAACAGCATCACTTGGAACAACTAGTATAGGCACTTGTCAAAGAAATATTTGCATCCAATAAAATGCGTTTTGGGATTACAGATACACTTTTGTAGTAGATGGATGCGCAATTACAATTTAATTCAACGGAACTTGGCTGGGATATCTAAAAAGACATTCAACTAAGCGTCTTTGTTCTAATGAAGAGAATTTTTTTCTAAGCACACCTAAGACGAGCAGAAATTACCCTTTTACGCAAAGCAAGGAATTTATCACCCAGATTTTTTATGGGTGCTTCTGTTGTTGCTTCCGTTGTTGTAAAAAAAAAATGCTAAGAACAATTTATATTAAAAAATGTATTTCTGTGTGCAGGGCCGGATCTAGTGGTGAGTGGGGGGGGCTAGAGGAGGCAAGTGCCCTAAGCGCCACGCACGAAGCTTGAATTGTAATATTTTGGGGCAAAAATTATAATATTTACAGTAATGATAGTGCAGCAGGGGGTGATAAAGTCTACACACCCCTTAAAAAAAACCTAAGTCCGGTTCTGTCTGTTCGGTAACAGAAAATTGTTGGCGTCAATGACGCAACAAACAAAATTGTGATAGCAAGAACTCCAACTCCCAATTCGAGGAACAAAAATAGAAAAATCACTAAAAAAAAAAATAGGAAACGTACCTTAAAAAGTACACACACTGAAAAACATATCGGACAAATCGATGTAGTTGGCTTGGATTGTAACCAAGATTGTAACTTGCAAAAAGAGAAGAAAAAAAATAGTTAGATTTGGACTAATCCAACCTATATGTCGAAGCTAGTGTTTTTTCATAGGCCATATCCAAAGTTACATGCTAGTTACTATAGTCTGGAGCCAAAAAGGTGTGTTCTCAGTTCAAAAATTTCGTGGTTACAAATGGTAAATAAAGAGGGACACTCACCAACATTAAGCAGCACTCTAGAAAGATTTTGATAGTAGTTTACTCATCGAATGAATCTGGTTTTTATGGTGAATCCCAATTTGAAAATTTAGTTCAGTTTCTAAATTTAGCTGTTACAAGTTATTAGCGGAAGAAATAACTTTTTATAAAAGGGGAGGGACACCCAAAAGGGATTTGACAAAATTTATACCATCGCATTCGACGTATATAATAAACGCAGAATTAGATCTCAAGACACCGCCTACAAAAGAAATAAAACAGCCAAAGAAGAAGGGTCACTGATCCCTGTCTCTTTGTTGATTTTTTTGCTGATTTATTCTTCCAAGAGGTGATTGTGACGGGCCACAGGTCCTAGACTATAAAAAAAAATTATTCATTCAAGTTAAACTAAAATTAGAGTGGCACTTTGAAGCAACAAAACATCAGGCCACAACAAAGTAGCGAACAAGCTATTTATATAGCCTTCCTGCGTCAGAGTCCATAATGCTACACGATGGTCTATTCGTCCTTCCGTTTGAAGGCCACTTTCGGTCCTATCGTCTTTCACATTCACTGGAATCATTCAGAGGCTCCAGATCAGACTTGGAAGTTGTTTTTCACGGATCACCGGCTCTTTCCCTTCGTAAAAGCAATAAAAAAAATGCTAGGGACGCTATTTAGATACACGTGTATTATTGAATAAATAAGTCCTAGCCAACTGAGTTTGATAATGATTAGATAAAATATAATGTTTTTCCACTGAACGTAAGAAGCAACACTGAAACTTAAAACGAACAGAAATTCCTTTGTATATAAGGGGTTTTTTCTCCTCCTCAGTACCTCGCTCTTCACGCTAAAGTATTTTAGAACTTTTAAAAAGGCTTCTTATTCCAACTAGATCACCCTTGTGTTTCAGGAGTTCTTATTTCAAAGAGTTATTCAGCTCTTAAAGAATTAGGACACAAAATCTGTCTTTAGCATCAAGAGTGAGGTATTGAGGAGGGGGAAACCCCCTCATTTAGGAGTAATTTCTGTCCGTTTTAAATTTCAATGACGCTCCTTACTTTCATTTGAAAAAAAAACATAATTTTTACTTAATTTCTGATCGTTTTTTCAAATACTACCAAGAAATCTAGCTTCTGTTCCATGGAAAATTTCATCTCCCACGGAAAATTCCTTAAAGTAAAGTTTCCTCCACGTAAAATACCCCTCCCCTCAAAAACTCCCCCCCCCCCCAACGATTCCATCCTCACTGGAAATCACACAGGGAAATTATCGCGGACGACTTCGCCTGAAAAATTCTCCTTAGCATATTTTCATTTGAAAAAGACTGATTTCTGACCATTTTACAGATCGTGTTGGATATATCCCCTCCGTGGAATATTTTTCTGGAAATTCCCCACCCTCAGTGGAAAGTTGCTCTCTCTGGAAATTCCCCCTTGAAGAATTTCTCCCGCATAAAATCCCCCAACCCACGGAAAACCCTCCAGACAGTCCTAATTCCACCGAAAGGTTCCCAAGAACATCTCAACATGTTAAATTTATTCGGCAAAGACAAAATAAGACAAATAAAAAGAATTTCACAAAGGGTTCCTGGCTATTTTCCCCAGCATGAAATTTCCTCTGAAAACTTCAACCCAGAAACTTCCCTCAAATTTTTCCCTAGTGAATCCCCCCAGCAAAAACTCCCCCGAGAAAAATGATGTCTATATACTTCCCAATAACAAAAAAGTAACATCGCTGTATGCAGCTTAACGACAGCCCTATCCCGATGTACTAACGGAGTCAGCAATCCCTCACATCCTTCCAACAAATAGAAGTGCAGCCCTCTCCCAATGTGCTTTTGGAGTTGCTAGTCCCTCGTATCAAGCTAAAGACTTGTAGGAGAGACCTAACATTCTTCTGTGAATAACATACGCATATCAAACAGTTCGTGGTAACGAACTGTAGTAAGGAGCGACCCGGCTCAATAGTAACCAAAACTCTAAAAAATTGAATTTCGATATCAATAGCTACATCAAAAGAATTGCATTTTAATGCTGATTTTAAATATATAAGTTTCATCAAGTTTAGTCATACCCATCAAAAGTTACGAGCCTGAGAAAATTTGCCTTATTTAGGAAAATAGGGGGAAACACCCCCTAAAAGTCGTAGGATCTTAACGAAAATGACACCATCAGATTCAGCGTATCAGAGAACCCTACTGTAGAAGTTTCAAGCTCCTGTCTACAAAAATGTGGAATTTTGTATTTTTTGCCAGAAGACAAATCACGGGTGCGTGTTTATTTGTTTTTTTGTTGTTTTTTTTCCCAGGGGTCATCGTATCGACCAAGTGGTCCTAGAATGTCTCAAGAGGGCTCATTCTAACGGAAATGAAAAGTTCTAGTGCCCTTTTTAAGTGACCAAAAAATTGGAGGGCATCTAGGCCCCCTCCCGCGCTCATTTTTTCTCAAAGTCAACGGATCAGAATTTTGAGATAGCCATTTTGTTCGGAATAGTCGAAAACCAAATAACTATGTCTTTGGGGATGTCTTACTCCCCCACAATTCCCTGGGGGAGGGGCTGCAAGTTACAAACTTTGACCAGTGTTTACATATAGTAATGGTTATTGGGAAGTGTACAGACGTTTTCAGGGGGATTTTATTTTGTTCGCGGGTGGGGCTGAGGAGAGGGGGCTATGTTGGAGGATCTTTCCTTGGAGGAATATGTCATGGGGGATGAAAAATTCAATGAAAAGGGAGCAGGATTCTCTAGCATTACTATAGGAAAACAATGAAAAATAAACATGAAAACTTTTTTTCAAATGAAAGGAAGAAGTAGCATTGAAACTTAAAACGAACAGAGATTATTACGCATATGAGGGGTTCTAAAAATACTTTAGCATAAAGAGCGAGGTATTTAGGAGGAGATAAATACCTTGCTCTTTATGCTAAAGTATTTTTAGTAATTTCAACTATTTATTCTACGGCCTTTCTGATTCAGGGGTCATTCTTAAATAATTGGGAGAAAAGTTAAGATTTAGTGTAAAGAGCGAGGTATTAACGAGGGTACAAACCCCCTCGTATACATAATAAAAATATAAGGTTATGAAAGTTTGTTACGTAAGTTAATTCTTAAGTTACGTATATTTTTACTAATAAAAGCGTTCGTTAAAAATTAAAAGTTCTAGTTGCCTTTTTAAGTAACCGAAAAATTGGAGGGCAACTAGGCCTCCTCCTCCACCCCTTATTTCTCAAAATCGTCTGATCAAAACTAAGAGAAAGCCATTTAGCCAAAAAAGAATTAATATACAAATTTCATTTTAATAATTTATGTGCGGAGAGCCAAAACCAAGCATGCATTAATTCAAAAACGTTCAGAAATTAAATAAAAAAAAACTGATTTTTTTAGCTGAAAGTAAGGAGCGACATTAAAACTTAAAACGAACAGAAATTACTCCGTATATGAAATAGGTTGTCCCCTCTGCAATCCCTCGCTCTTTACGCTAAAGTTTGACTCTTTGCCACAATTCTACTTTTTAAAACAATTAAAAGCTTTAGCGTAAAGAGCGAGGGATTGCAGAGGGGACAACCCATTTCATATACGGAGTAATTTCTGTTCGTTTTAAGTTTTAATGTCGCTCCTTACTTTCAGCTAAAAAAATCAGTTTTTTTTTATTTAATTTTCTCAATGAAACGATTCAGTTGATACAAGTGTAGCCATGGTTTTATCGCAATTTTCAGCTGATACGGAAAATTCTTGGAAATGCATGCCAAATATTATTTTTGAAACATCGGCACGAATACAAGCGCACAGTACTCCCATTGTGTATGGTATCTCAGCCAAATATTTTGATATAAAAGTATCACTGTCCAAGTTATTTTCAGTAAAAGAAATGAGCTCAATCTAATAGGATATTTAATAAAGGAATCTGAACAAGGACTCTATTATACAAGGGGCTACGGCGTCCCCGGCAAGCGACGCGGCCCCCGTATTGGCACGGGTGTCGAGAAGTAAACTAGCCAACCATGCTACGGCACTCCCGGCAGGCGACACGACTTTGAATATGGTGACGAAGTCGAAAAATCCTTTCAACGCCATAAATCTAGAAAAACCTACTACAGTCATTAAACAGGCAAAATCCAGAATAAATGTTGGATGCTGGAATGTAAGATCCGTTAAACGAACGGAAAAAGAAGCCACGCAAGCTTTTTTTTGTCCATGAGATGGAGAAGTACAACAAAGACATACTTTGCATATCCGAGACCAGAATCTCCGGTTCTGGCTCTATAGTTATAACGGCTCCTGAAACACTACATCAGTTCCACTTTTTCTATTCTGGAGTAGAAGGTAATTCAGGACTCCACGAAGTTGGTTTCATCATGAACCAAAGAACCAGAGACGCTCTCTTAGAATGGGAACCAGTCTCCTGTACACTTGCTAGAATTAGACTAAAAGGAAACCCTGCAAATGTGTCGATAATTTCTACTTATGCCTCCACCCGTGACGCTACTGAAACGACCAAGGATAATTTCTACGGCGAACTGCAGCAGTTGTCTTCTTCTATAGCCGCACGTGATTACTTGATTGTTGCTGGAGACTTCAACGCAAGAGTTGGTCCTTCTGACCAGACCACAAGACAAATCCTGTGAAAATTTGGACAGGATTACACATGCGAGAATGGGCAAAGGCTGGTAAACAACGCCTTGATGAACCACCTTGTTAACACCAATACCATATTTCAGCACAAACCTAGCCAGCTCTTAACTTGGCATTCAAATGACGGTGTCACTAAGGCCCAAATTGACTTCAATCTCGTACGCCAGCGCTGGAGAAGCTCCGTGCAGTACTCTCGCTCTTCCAACAGCGCGGACACAGGCTCGCAGTCCGGGTCTGACCACAGGCTCGTTGCAGCAAAAATTTTGCTACGTCTTGCAACTCGAAAAAAAAACAAGCCCAAGGTCAGCTTCGATATCGTTAAACTCCAAGACAAAGAAGTGCGGCAGGCCCTCAACTTGGAACTAATCAACCGGTTTGACGCCCTCAGCTCTGATGAAAACATAACCCCCGATAAGAGATGGGAGACCTTTAAAACGGTGATGACAGAGACTGCCGATGAGATCCTAGGCCGAGCAAAAATCAAACGACAACACTGGATAACCGCTAGGACCCTGTCAATAGTCGGTGAGCGAAGACAAAACATGGGCGGCCCTAAAGAAGAAACAAAGGAGCTACGCCGACAGGTAAAACGCTCTGTTCGTCCGGACTGCCGCCAAATGTGGGAAGACGCTGCCGAGTCGTTAGAGAAAGCAGAACTCTCACGTGACACCCGCAAGCTTTACCAGATCCTGAAGGAATCCGTTGGTAAGAAAGATGCTGTCTCGGAAATAGTCAATAACAGATCAGGAAAAATCATTAGTTGTCAGAAGGAACGCTCAGCAAAACGGAAGGATCACTTTCAGTTCCTCCTAAGCACATCCCCTTTATCTGCTCACGATGCCTTCCCACCTTCCGTCTCTAAAAAGCCTTACAATATCTAGCTGGATACACCGACCAGAGCCGAAATACTAAAAGCGATCAAGACCCTAAAAACCACAAAGCCCCAGGTGAAGACGGCCTCCCCCCAGAACTATACAAAGAATGCCCTGAGGTCACTGCTGAACAGCTCCATGACATTCTCGAAGAAGTAAGGAGGACCAACACTTTTCAAAAAGATTGGAAGACATCAGTCATCCTCCCTTTCTATAAGAAAGGAGACAAAACCGAATGCACAAATTACCGCGGAATAAGTCTCAGAGACATTGCAGTCTCTGCAATGTCTCTGCAAAATGTTCGGGATCATACTCCTGAACCGCTTCAAAGGGGCAAGGGAGGAAAGAACTCGAGAAAATCAAGTCGGCTTTGGACCAGGTAGAGGCTGTACTGATAATATCTTCGCCTTTCGCCTCATTATCCAGCAGTTTGAAAGGTACAACCTACCCCTGATCTTGATTTTCCTGGATTTCATTGCCGCCTTCGACTCTGTCACTCGCCAGAAGCTTTGGAAGATCCCAGAGAATGACGGAATGCCGCTGAAGTTTGAACTGATGAAGGCATACTATGACGCGTCAGTGAGCCGAGTTAGAGCCTATGGCGAAGAAACCGAAGAATTTCTGGTTGAGTTCGGAGTAAAACACGGCATTGTTGATAAAACCATTGATAAAAGCTATCAAATTCAATAAAGTAACAATAGGTGAATCTAGGGCTAGTACTACCTTGTATTCAAGATGTCAACATTTATCACTAGCTATATACCTACACTAAATAAGTGGTTGTTTTTAATACGGGGCCTATGTAAGAGACACTTCATCACTATTAAGATAATAGGAATGTCTTTCTAGTTACACAGTTTCAAAGATGGTTAGGGAAAATCATAACATCCGCAAAACATTCTATCATCAAATCAATTCACAACAGTATTGATTTTGGCTGAACGAGATTTCGCCTATGTAAGAGAGACTTGATCACTATTAAGAAAACTGAAATGTCTTACTAGTATCACAGTTTTAAAGATGGTTGTAAGAATAAACC